>NW_027070292.1:0-4306 GCF_002906115.3 Quercus suber
AAAAAATGAGAAAATTTTAAGCACGGAAAAATCATGTATTAGCCAGCGTTTTAAAGCAACATGGCTCAAGAGCTTTCAGCAAGGGGAATATATCACAACAATAAAATGGTAAATAAGTGATAAAATTTAAGCTGCAAAAAGTGCTAACAGCAGCCCAAGCACTTTCATTAAGACAAGCCGCAGAAAACACAAGATTATGGACATTCAACCCAATTAATTAGCACTTTAGTCCATAGTTCTGGTTGACACGTTAAAACCTAACCACAATTCCCGAAACCCAGAATGCAAGGTCAAATAATATAATAACACATCCTCGCTAGGACTAAAAACAAAACCAGACACCAAGGGATCATAAAACAACTGAGTTAGACCTAACATGTTAAACCAGGGCAATGCTGCTCTCGCCGCCTGGGGGCTTGCGTACACCACCTAAATAGTCTCGAGACTCTGCCTTCCCGTCAGCAAAGATGTCATTGCCACTCATCTCTCGCAGTTTTGCCGTACTCAGTGATTTATCAGCAGCTGATGGAGGAACATCACCCTTGAATATGTCATTTCCCGAGAGCTCTGAGAATTTCTTGTTATATATTTTCTTGGCCGTCTTCATAACAGGTTCATCATCGGACATAATATTGCTCTGACCTCCAGCAGGCTATGAATTAGATCAATTAGGAACCAGTTAGGCCTTTGAAGTCTGTAGAAAATAAGTAATAAAACAAAAGACCCGCATATATAGAAGAAAAGAAGACTCTTGAAAGGTAAGAAAGAAAAAAATCAAGAGCAAACTGTATGCTTGAGACAGAAATGTGGATGAAACCAAGCGTGCCCCTGTGCTGTGAGATATTTACCATGACATGAACATACAAACCCTGATCCTAGCAACTTATTATAAATACATAACCATATGGTCAAATTGGATGAATCTATTTAGTTCATCACTTCCTAATGCATCAAATTTAAAATATGCTCTATTGCCAACCTAGGCATGAAGGCCTTTTCAAACTCTCCCAACATTAATTATATAATTCCTACTCTGCAATATATGTACATACACGTGCACAGACACACAAATATGTAGGGAAAGAGAGAGACATCATGGAACTTATGTGTATGCATCCATGCAATTCACTCACATTAGAAACTTTGACAGATGTGCGTACTGGAGCAGCTTCACCAATTTCTATGCTTCCTTTCAAGTCCAATGTACGAGCAGTTACTGGCCGAGGCAAGATTTCAGGAGGGGGAGCAAAGATGTCATGTCCACTAAGCTCCTTGCACTTTGCATCAGAAAGCTGCTTCTTCAAATTTGCGTCCTCACTTTCCAGTGTCCCACTTAACTCACGCTGCTTTGCAACCTCAGGCAAAGTAGTAGGCTTTTTGGGAGATACACTATCTTCCTCACCAAAAGAGATATGGCTAATTCCGGTTACGGCTTGCTGGCAATTCCAAACAATTAAATACAAGTTAATACAGAGAACAGAGATCTGTGTTTTCATAGAATGTTGATCAGCAAGAAATGGACAGACACCTGGTACATGCGTATTCCTGTTTTGCTAGCTGGCGTAAGGTTGGCAATTTCAGATTCTACTGCATCACTTTCTCCATGAAATATGCCACTACCAGTCATCTCCTTCATTTTATACCCTGAACAAGGTTTCCTGAAAGTCGAAAGGGTTTTAGAAACCTTGGATAAATAGCACACACTAACATGGCCCTATGACATCTAGGGACATCAAGAACATGCAAATAATCAAACTGAAAACTGGAAGTTCTTTTTAATGCATCATTTGATTCGACTTGATAACATATTCATCCATCCATTTGCATCAAATATTGTATAGCATCAGTAAAGAGACATGGAAACTGCACAACAAGGCATAAGAAAGAGAGACACAAACTACACTAGAAAGGAAAATTTTGAGTTTTTTTTAAAGGAAAACAGTAGCAGGGAACATAATCTTAAGAATATTATTGTAGCATCAGTAAAGGGACATGGAAACTGCACAACACAGCATAAGAAAGAGAAGCGCAAACTATACTAGAAGGTAAAATTTTGAGTTTTCTTTTTTGTTGAGGAAAAAAGTAGCAAGGAACATAATCTTAAGAATATTATCGTAGCATCAGTAAAGAGACATGGAAACTGTACAACACAGCATAAGAAAGAGAGGCTTCAACTACTCAAGAAAGGAAATTTGTGTTACAGTAGTAAGGAACATAATCTTAAGAATATTCTGCCACTTTTTTACCACACTCCTCAGTCTCCTCGATATTTTACTGATTTCTTCTCCTAAAAAAAAGGCCACTACCATTTTTTATACCATTAAACCAATGCTTGTAAAAGAAAAGGATCTTGATCACTTCTAAAATAAATGAAACTGATTTCACATCATCAGTAGAGATTAACATATACCATTTTCTCCAGGATCCTAACACAACGAAATGATTTCAAATGTTAACATAAAAATAAAAAGATTAACAAATACACAATAACAGTTCATTTGTATCATCACGTGGTAAGCATTAGTGGCCTGCATCAAGTGCTAAATTCAGCATCAGTGCCAAATTTCTAATGAAAACTTTGATAGAAAAAGGGAAAAAATATATATGTTACAAATATGCATGTTTTGTAAAGCACTGAAAACTAATCTTTGTAGCAAATAATTAGAGCTATAAATACAGGGATATAATTTGCTTGAAAACATTTTCTTAAAAAAAAAAAAAAAACATTTTCAGTTTACTTAAGGTTTAGGATATGGACTTTTCACCAAATGTCATACTTACAGAAAACAACCTATACACCTCTCCAACTAACAAAGAAAAAAACCAAATTGGACCATACTGACACTGAAAATTAGGATCTCTATGGCTCTAATCTCCATCTAATCCTATATTAACCAATTTGAGAGCCCAATTTTAATCACAAAAATAGAACCTCCTAAGTTTACCATATTAAATTATCATTTGACGAAGATCTGTTATGGAAACAAACAAAACGCAATATCAATTCCCAATTTGTTCATAAAGGGAATTCAGAATCACAACTTTGACGTAAAAGCCAATAGTAGATCCAAACATTGCGGCTACATCCAAAAGATCCCGCATTTTAATTTAAAAATCCAAAATTTATTTATTTCAAAAAAAATAAGCAACATAATTCACACAGAGAGAGAGAGATTTGAACAGTTTGTTCAAAATCACGAGCCGAATAAGTAGATCAATCACAGATCATTGAATAAATCAGCCATAAAAAGGGGAAAATGTTTATAATTCTAAATAAATAAATATATATATATATATATACATTACGCGGAAAATATAAAGTCAGTCAACCTTTAGTAAAAATATCTTATACCGTGAATAATGCAAACCAAAAGCTGAGTCAAAAACTGAAAATTTAAACTACCCTATGTTTCACGCAGTAAAAATTGGAAATTTTGAGGAAAAAAAAAAAAAAAAAGCGGAAGCAGAAGCAGAAGCAGAAGCAGATCTCACCGTTTGTTTAAGCTCTCGAATTCCTCATCCGTGACTTGACCTCCAAACACAACCTTACTGATCCCATCCGACGGCTAAGAATTTCCCCCACCAAAAACACAAAAAATAATTTCCAAATCAGTAAATTAAAAAAAGAAAAAAGAAAAAGGAAAGAGTAATCGTTATCGATATGAATATTTGTGTACCTGGTGGGAGCGCGTGGCGGAGCGAGAAGCAGAGGAGGCAAGGTTAGGAGAATCGGCGGGGGGATTCTCAGACCAAGTGAGCAGATCTGCGGTGGATGTGTGTGGTTTTCTCACCGGTGTGCTCCTCTCCATTCCTTCTTCTTTTGTTCACACCAATAACGAATCACTTGCCCGAATTGGAAACCAATCTGGAAAAAACAGTCACACAGAAATCGGTATTTCTCCTCGTCGTCGTCGTCGTCTCCAACTTTCTCTCAACAACAAAATATAAGAAATCACTGTGCAAGAGAGACTCTGGTGTTGGTGTGTATTCAGGCAGAGAGTGGGGTCGTTGGGAAATGACGATAATGCCCTCTGCCTGATCTAGAACTTTCTTTGCTTGCTACTAGTAGCAGCAGTGTGTGTCGTTGCTTCTACTTTTATATGTGTGGGCTCTTTGGAATTGGGGAGTGGATTGGAAGGGAAACCAATATTATTCTGGACTTATAAGAAAAGCAGTAGCAGCAACTCTTTCTTGTGTTTTAAAACACAAAGAAATTATTTTAAGGTTTTTTTAAAATAAAAAAGAAAAAAGAAAAAAGGACAGGGGTATTTATAAAGTTTTATAACCGTCGATCTCTCTTTCTCTC
>NW_027070292.1:7097-31989 GCF_002906115.3 Quercus suber
AATAATTGATTTCTCAATTAAGTAGAGGCTTTTTCATGTGACATTTATGAGAGATATGAATAAAACCTAATTTTGTAGGTATTTATCAATATCTCAAAAGCAAATTACTAATGCATCAAATCAACATAAAGGTAATTAACTCTTGAATTAAAAATTTAACAAGTAATTTGTATATCCTTTGGTGGACTTGTTTTCTTATTTTGTATCAATTTATAGTTTTATACATAGATAGTTCAAGATTTGAAAAAGAATCCTTGAAATACCAGTGGCATCAAATACTTCATTATAAAAAGTTAAAAACATCAAATTCTTGAGATCCGCTATCTTCCTTGGACTTTTTCTCAAAGGGACATGAAAAAGAACCTTATAAATGATTGTTGCAGAAGCAGATAGTAATTCCACAGCAGACACTTGTTCAGATTATGTAGTCTTGTGGAACATTCATTGTGCCTTCATTAGTCACCCACCCCCTTTTGATAAGTTACTATAGAATGTCATACTTTTCATGAATTATAAAATGTTCTACTTTCTATTGGTAAAAATGATTTCACATGTAATATTTCTATTGTTTAAGATCAAAATGTCCTTTGCCAAATATATATATTCTTTCAAAATGTTCAAACTTATAATTACATGAATACAATAGTAAGTAAAACAACACACAATGTCTCATCTTTGTGTGCCAGCAATCTTATACTTTGAATATTTTTGTATTAAAGATGACTAGTGATGATGCTATAAAATACCGCCTCAAAAATTGTCCATATGGCTCGTCTACAAAAAAGAAGAAGAAAGATGGGCACAACCAAGTTGCCTCGTCCGTCCTTTGGACAGACGAACAAGGTCTCGTCCGTCCCAAAGGACGGACGAGGCAAGCATGGTCATGCTAAGGCACATCCACCCCTAGTTAGGGATGGACGAGCCAAGCATTCATGACTTAACCAATAAACCAAAACCTCCATTGCTCGTAATGAGGCACCGGTTCGGATGAAGTAACTTCCACGGAAGTTATGGAAGTTACCTCCAATTTTGGTGAACTCCTCGACAATAGGAACGGTTATCAGAGCAAATAACCGTTCCATACACTATATAAACACGATTCTGCGTAGAGGTAAAGGATTCTGACTTTTTTCATTTTGAGAAGGGAATAAACACTTAGATATTTTTCTCTCTATTCCAGCCTACTAACTTCATCATCGAAGGACCATAGGCCGGCCTCCACTGGTCTTCTCCCTGACTGAATTTGGTTTTACAGGATTCAACTCTCAAGATTGTCGAAGTCCGAAGATTTTCGACCCACTGATTTCCAGATCTATCAGTTGGCGCCGTCTGTGGGAAACGTATTTGTCGCTCTTGAACTTGTTTAGTTCTGCGATTTCTTTCTCACGTGAAAGGGTTTGAAATGGTTCGGACTAGATCAAGGGCAACTAGCCCAGGCCCTCAACAGAGTAGGGACGCATCGAGTAATCCTCATCGCGATCGACAATCTGCACCGAATATGCAGGCCCCGTCTGTCCAACATATGCATTCTATGGCGGCTGCGATGGTGGAGTTAACTCGCCAGAATCAGGACTTACGGAGAGGTTAACTTAGAAGGCAGACGCCATAGAATGCATATGTTGGACAGACGGGGCCTGCATATCGGTGCAGATTGTCGATCGCGATATGAGGATTACTCGATGCGTCCCTACTCTGTTGAGGGCCTGGGCTAGTTGCCCTTGATCTAGTCCGAACCATTTCAAACCCTTTCACGTGAGAAAGAAATCGCAGAACTAAACAAGTTCAAGAGCGACAAATACGTTTCCCACAGACGGCGCCAACTGATAGATCTGGAAAATCAGTGGGTCGAAAATCTTCGGACTTCGACAATCTTGAGAGTTGAATCCTGTAAAACCAAATTCAGTCAGGGAGAAGACCAGTGGAGGCCGGCCTATGGTCCTTCGATGATGAAGTTAGTAGGCTGGAATAGAGAGAAAAATATCTAAGTGTTTATTCCCTTCTCAAAATGAAAAAAGTCAGAATCCCTTTACCTCTACGCAGAATCGTGTTTATATAGTGTATGGAACGGTTATTTGCTCTGATAACCGTTCCTATTGTCGAGGAGTTCACCAAAATTGGAGGTAACTTCCATAACTTCCGTGGAAGTTACTTCATCCGAACCGGTGCCTCATTACGAGCAATGGAGGTTTTGGTTTATTGGTTAAGTCATGAATGCTTGGCTCGTCCATCCCTAACTAGGGGTGGATGTGCCTTAGCATGACCATGCTTGCCTCGTCCGTCCTTTGGGACGGACGAGACCTTGTTCGTCTGTCCCAAAGGACGGACGAGGCAACTTGGTTGTGCCCATCTTTCTTCTTCTTTTTTGTAGACGAGCCATATGGACAATTTTTGAGGCGGTATTTTATAGCATCATCACTAGTCATCTTTAATACAAAAATATTCAAAGTATAAGATTGCTGGCACACAAAGATGAGACATTGTGTGTTGTTTTACTTACTATTGTATTCATGTAATTATAAGTTTGAACATTTTGAAAGAATATATATATTTGGCAAAGGACATTTTGATCTTAAACAATAGAAATATTACATGTGAAATCATTTTTACCAATAGAAAGTAGAACATTTTATAATTCATGAAAAAGTATGACATTCTATAGTAACTTATCAAAAGGGGGTGGGTGACTAATGAAGGCACAATGAATGTTCCACAAGACTACATAATCTGAACAAGTGTCTGCTGTGGAATTACTATCTGCTTCTGCAACAATCATTTATAAGGTTCTTTTTCATGTCCCTTTGAGAAAAAGTCCAAGGAAGATAGCGGATCTCAAGAATTTGATGTTTTTAACTTTTTATAATGAAGTATTTGATGCCACTGGTATTTCAAGGATTCTTTTTCAAATCTTGAACTATCTATGTATAAAACTATAAATTGATACAAATAAGAAAACAAGTTCACCAAAGGATATACAAATTACTTGTTAAATTTTTAATTCAAGAGTTAATTACCTTTATGTTGATTTGATGCATTAGTAATTTGCTTTGAGATATTGATAAATACCTACAAAATTAGGTTTTATTCATATCTCTCATAAATGTCACATGAAAAAGCCTCTACTTAATTGAGAAATCAATTATTTAGAACAAATTCAAGCTAAATAAGCAAGGCAAAAAAATTTATTGAAAGTGAGGCATGGTGGGGCTAAAATCAAAGTTTCCTACCTTCGGTTCTTTATAAGGTACACGGCTTGAGTCTAGTCACTAATGCAATGGACACAGTCCCAACCCTTTATAGAATGCAATAGAGTACTATACTACATACAGTAGTCATAAGTTATGATGATTTGAAATTATTTGGAATTAAAATTATACTAGTCTATTTTTTTTTTTTATAATTAGATAATTACAACGAGGAGAGAAAATTTGAATACTAGATGTCTTTGTTGGAAATATTACGAGGTTCTAATTAAGCTCGAAGACTTTGGTAATTATATTATCATTTATAACATTAAGAAAAACAAAGATATAAAAAAAATTGCTTTTATCCTCCCTTTTAGTGTTGCAAGGGATAAAATTCCCTTCAATTGAATCTCCAAGTCTCTCCAATTTTTATTTAGATGTAAGACATGTGGCATTTAAAAATCAAATAAATATTATATACATTCACTAAAAAGAGAAAAATTAGAGAATTCAATTAGAGGGTATCCTTTCTCGGGTTGGAAAAAAGTTTCTAATCTCATCAACCATCTTATATAAAGTTAAATTGCACCCATGGCTATTTATTCACTCCAATCCATGCTATTGTAAATGTCTTATAGCCATTTTGGCAACTGGTCAAATTCAAGTACCCTTTTCAAATGCAACCCATCAATAAATTTTATATGGGTTATTCCTAAGGCCTAACAGCCCAAAAATCATCAAATGGAATCATTGTTTTCACTTTCCTTTTCTATAATGTTTTGAACTTTACTCTTCTTTATTCTTGATATGTCTTATAAATGGTTTGCACTTGCAAAAATGAAAGAAGCAAGCATAAAAAGGCACATAAGCATAGACTAGATATTCCACAATAAGTGGATCCTTTAGAGAAAAAGCAAATGAAGAAAAAGGGGAGAGAGGGGTGGTGAGTGAAGGAAGAGATTGAAAATGGTGAAAGGCAATTCTTTTTACTCCCAAGCTTTCCATTCCACAGTCACAGTCTCCCACTGGACCCAATTATCCAAACAACCACATGCACACACAATGAAACAAACCCTTATTCCTTACACTACTTTTTCTCTTTATTTAATGTTTGATCAAAAGTTTAATTTTGGGCTTTCACCGTTAAAATGGACAAAAACCTAACGGTGTTAAAGGACCATTCCGGTCTGGCCTTCTCAAAAAGAAAAGAAAAAAATTGACAAATTCTACCCTACCTTTTATTTATTTATTTAATAGTATTTGCCAAATTCTAGTGAGTATCTGATTCTTCAGGAATTTACAGAAATGTTCCTATCAATAAAAATTTCTTCAACTTTTTCTTCTCTTTTTTGTCCCTATAAAGCTAAAGCAAATTGTACACATAATTATAGTACTATAAGCTCTTTTAAACATTTTAGATTAGGAGAAGAGGGAAAAGGTTTAAAAAAAAAAAAAAAAAACACTGGGCAAAAGTAATAAATTCATTTAGGCAAACTATCCTCTAAATTGGCTTAAACCTAAAAATAAAATAAATAAAAGGTAACTCATAAAATTTCCTACTTTTCTTAAAGTTTCAATAAAACGACTACTAATTTCTTTATTCTTATATAATAAAATAGTAATGATCTTGACTAAGGGCCAACAATAAGGACAACTCTCTCTCTCTCTCTCTAAAATACTATCCCTATTTATTATTCCAATAAGAATAATGTCTATCCCAAGAAATTAAAATAATAAAAAAAAATTATAAATTATTGTGAAACGACACTTGGGGTTTAAAAAACGTACTTTTAATCTCCCAAATAACTGAATGGATTTTAATATAGAGTAACACTAGGAACATAAGCACTGTTTTTTTTTTTTTTTTTTTTTTTTTTAAATTGTAGTCATCACTAAATTAGGAGACTCAGTTCAAAACCGGTTTGGTTCCCGCAAGTCATAACAAAACAATATTTTGAAGAAAGCATTGAGGATAACAATTTCATGGTGCTGGAATCAAAGGAGGACAGGTGATCTGCCTCGGAAGCTAGCTACATTGTCAGCTGGGTACAACCATTTGTACCCTCATGAACCCTTTTACGGTTTAAGTGCTTAAAAAATAGAAAAATGTGACCCAAAAAAAAGAGCCTCAAATAGAACCAATAAAAGTACATTACTGAGATTTTCCTATGTTTTTAAAATAGTTTAAACCAGTCTAGCAGTATCAAAATCTCCTTCTATTCTGAACAGTAAAACAAAAGCTTTCTGTCACTTTATAGGCTGCTACAATTAATTAATTTCCCCTTAAATTAGGGTGTCATGACCATCCAAGCAGACAAATAAAAAGGTTGAGAGAGAAAAACAGAGAGGTGGGTATGGCAGCAATCCAAAGAAAAGTGATGAAAGAAACTGTTATCTTCTAAAAAGATAGACTGTGGGGTCCACAAATAGATGATCAAAATTGAAAATCCACCCATTCCAATTTTTGGTGCCAAACATTTCCTAGCTCTGGCCCATCAAAATTACTCATTCTTCGCATGTCCCTCGAGATTCATTGGAGGCAAAAGCTACTATGTACGTAAAAGATAATAAATTGTGGATAATCCGTAAATTAACATCCCTTTCCACACTGCTTATATGTGTGAAAATTTTTAATTAGATTTTAACTTTTTAAGTAAATGGTGGACTAAATTGAAGGTACTAAAATTCAATAATAAAAAATTGACACGTAAAAAGAGTAGATTTAGAGAGATTTAGGTGTGAAAAGAACGGTACCTCTAACCTTACTCAATCTAGTTTTAGATGGATTTCGAGTACATTTCCGTCTTACCCTAAAAATTAAAATGACATAAAATAAGAAGCTTCAAAAGAGGTCCGAAGGGACATCTATCTCTAACCAATTTCTCTACTCCATGATTTTGACATTAATTTTTCTTTTTAATTTTCACTACCTGTCCTTGATTAAACAAAATAGCCATTTCTTCAGCTAAAAGAACAAGAGAGTCATTTCTCACAGAAGTGCCCCAAGGCCCAATGGAGTAAGAAAAGCATATTCCTTTAAACAGATTAAAAGGTAAAATTTCATTTCTTATTGCTTGTTGCCTCAACCTTTGTGTACGTCTTTTACCCCAATTTGAACAGTCAAAATTTTTCTAACTCCTGGTACCTGTACTTCTTCCACTTGAGCCAAAACATCTGAAAAATGAGGGCATCTTGCTCAGAATAGTACGACTTTTGGTCCCAATGCCACATTGATTTTGCACAATCTAACAATCTCATTGGCTTTTAATGTCATACTAAGAAAAAATACAAAATATAGAACAGGGCAAGCAACTTGATAAGAAGAAAAAAGAAAGAAAAGGGAGATTACATTATAAAGGAAAAGAAACACCATGCAAATTTATCGTTTTCTATTTCTCCACATGGCCAAGACCCCACAAAGCCAATTCTATGAGACATACAAATTGGTGATCAGTGGAACCCACCACGTTTTTTCTTTGCTAAACAGCTATATCAGAGAAGAAGAAAAATATAATAATAATAATAAACTAAGGGAAATAAAAATAATATAAAAAGAAGATCTGTTTTCTTTGAAAAAGAAACAAAAACACAGTTCCACACAAATCATCATCCTTTTGGAGACAACTAGTAGTTGAGGCTTTATAATAAGAGATCCTTCTTTACCTGACCAAACCCCCCACACAGTAGTTGCTGAATTGGCACGTGTCAGTCACGAGCTTTCACTGTTTCTACTTCTCATGGCGATGCTGGTGAGGGTTAGGCACGTGTTGCTGGTCGTTAGGAAAACCAAAATCCCCAAACAGACCCTGAAGCATAAAAAGGAAAACCCAAAATTAAAAGTGCTTTAAGCCTTACCATATTGGTTTCGAAATGAGCAATTTAAAAGCACTCGCACCTCTAACCCACCTTCTAAAAAGAACAAGAAGAAAAGAAAAAAGAGGCAATATATACCTTGCCATGATATCATGGCAAAGGAATCAAAACCCACCAAAATATTGATGCTCTCTCTCTCTATATTTCACCATCACAAAAGAATCAGGACCCATCTTTTTCCTTGGTGGGTGTTTGGTTGAAGGATTGAAACAAAAAATAACCATAGCTTATGAATTCAGCCATTTGATTCTTGGTTGAACATTTCTGATAATATGTAAATTAGGAACCAACCCAGTTCTTGTACACCATTGAATGGGTAAAATACTAACATGAACGGCAACTTTTCCAAGGGTTAGTTGAGTTACCTCATAAATAGTGAAAGTATATATCTCCTTTGGAATGCATGACCACAAAAGCAATATCCAGAGAATTGAAGGAAAATCACATGGAAAGGATGTAAAGACAAAATGGAAAATGAGAGACCAGGCTTTGGGGTTATGTGACATACCATGGCATCGTTGATTGCATAAGCCACGCAGTAGTGCTCCTGAAAAATCAGCATTTGGGACAAAAATTAATGATAAGATAATAATAGAAAATAATAATAATAAAATATTAGTCAGGTAGGCCGTAATGCATGGGTCAGGCGACTGACTCTGTTGAGTAGTGTGAGCTAGCATCCCAACAACTGAACTGTTGGTGACTACCAGTCCACATCAGGACCACGGTGGCCTCACAACACACGCGCGCGCGCGCCACACACACGCACTGGGAGAGGACCAACTCCATTTACCAAGGCCCACCCAATACATTCAGCCACTATAAATAAAAGAATGCTAGCGCTCAACTTTTTCTTTTACAACAAAATAAGGTTGGCTTGCCTGCATCATGTGCCACTCTTCAAATTCATCGAACAATTCCAGCCGTTCAATCCTAATCAACAAATGGCAAAGATGAGAATCCTCACAAGATTATTACAGAAGCAATGAGCATTCCAATGCAAAGTGTAGAAAAGAAGGCACCCTTTATATCCTACTAAAAACAAAAACTTTAGAACCTCATAAAAAGACATGATTCCATTATCTCATAACTATAGGATCTTGGAACAGCTAAAAATTATTAAATAAAGGGATCACTGAACAGCTAAAAATCAGGAAAAAGAGTTCCTAAAGGAAGAAGCAGAGATTCTCCTTTTCAGGGGAGGAAGCATAAAAAAGAGCAGCAATGGCACACAAACACATACTTTGATTGCTTGAACCAAATGTTTTAAGATGTTACTTCCAAGAATACTCTCACATAAGAAATTAATTTCCATTCCCTCAAGAATAAAATTTAAAAGTCAACGAAAAGTTTGACATTACAGGAACTCTTGCTAAAATTTAAACTTGCAAAGGTGGAGTGTACGGTGTACCAAACTGATTTAGTTTTAATCAGAAACTAGAACTCACATCCCAATTGATATCGTGAATAATGCAGGTGCACTATCTACTGTGTATGTGCATGTTTTCATGTAGTAAAGATGTTTGCAGCTTCCAAATAATTTAAACAGTTTCCAAATTTTCTTTTACAAAATCAAAACAAAGAAACCAATAACATTTAAGATCAAATTTTATTTTTTTAATTTTAAAAATATAGATAGAAGAAACTTCAGCAGGAGAAGATCATTTGCAGAACCAAGGATCTGATTTATTTAATTAGGTAGCCATTTGGTTAGCAATTTAAGATGATGCAGTCCAATTAAGTTTCAACATACAATAAATAATGCCCTACTAAGCTTTGCATGATTGGCATAGGGCCCTCACTTGTCTGAATGAGAGACTAGCACTATGAGATGTTGACTAATAATGCCTGTCACAAGGAGGTACAGATTCCTATCCAGTTCAATTCAAACTAAAAAATAATCATCCATGTGGTGATGAATTTTAATTTATTTAAACCATTCTGAAAGAGAGTCAATTTTATTTATTCATACAAAATGGTCAAATTAAATAAATGGTTTTAATTAAACTATTTCATAAGATATAAACATCAACCTCAGTGCTAAACTAGATAACTTTTAGTGACAGAAGATCAAACATAAAATTTGATGATATTACATGCATTGGTGGTTTTGAGATTTGGCATAAAATGGAGATTGTTTTGCATAAATTTTTTTTTAAGAAGACACAGAATGAAAAAAAGCAAAACCAAGTTGGATTGCAACAGATCTTGAAGATACAATTCAGAACAAAGGAGCATAACCACTGTAAAACACACCACTTAGAGAACTCTATCATGTCAAAAACCAGTTAACAAACACCACATTGGAAAAAAAAAGTTTCTTGAGGCGAAAAGAACGAAAATTTACCAACCCAGCCCAACCTGAAGAATTGCAGGCAGTTTTGATCAATACAACTGTCAGATGACAGGTTTATAGTTTTAAAACTTTCAGGTGGTCAGGCTTGTGGGAGGGTTAAATGAAATTCCACCTGACCCAACCCAACTGATTAATATGCACTGCCTATTTTAACAGGTGGCTTCTTATAATTGGGTGTGTGGCTTTGTTATTTTACTTGTGGCAGCTTTCCCACCCTTTGTTCCTAATTTGCTCATCTCTCTCTCTCACATCACACATTTTTGAGCAATAAGGGAGAATCATATGGTTTTGGTGAGATAAATATAGGTGTGTTCGATTGGTTTCTGATCAGCGCCCCCCCACCCCCCACCCCCCAAAAAAACCCCCTCTAAAAAACCTGGACCTCAAGCTCCTGCGATGGCATGGCCATCAAATCCAGTGTGCCTTCAACTGCGGCCATCAGATCTGGACTTCCCAATACAAATTAGAAACTTATCAACTATCACGTTCAAGATACAGTGAACTAACTCCCCCTCCCCATCCCCACACCCCCCAAACAAACAAACTTGAATCAGTATGCATTGTTTGGTTCCTAAGAAGTAAAATAAATATTACAACCAACAGAAAATGGGATATCAAACCCAAAGCCCTAACCCAAGGTCCAACCACCCACCCAAGAGTACAGGCAGATTCACCTGACCCATTAGTCAGCAGCAGATAGAGGCATCCTTCACCTGACAATTTCAGTTCGGGTGATGGGCATGAAACCCAAGCCGACCCGTGATAACCAAGGTAGTCAATACCGTACCGGTATGTACTATACCGGTATTATCTGGTATCGAAACATCAACGTTTCGTACCGGTTTAAATACCGGCCGTACCGACCATGTACCGGCCATACCGGCCAATTTCGGGCAATACCAGCTCGGTACGGGCATACCGGCTGGTACAGAATTTTTTTTTTTTTTTTTTTTTTGAGTTTGTAATTTTTGAATTTTTGTTAGGGGAGAATGGTAACTTATTTGCATTAATTTATTAATTTATTTTTTCTTAGTATGCAATGGTAACTTTTAAGCTTTCTATTTTTTATATTGTATTTTTTTTTTTTATATTGATACTAAAGTCTAAAACCATGAATAATTAGTTCTGAATTGAAAAAATGTTTAGGTTAAACTTTATAATTGTTATAAATAACACACACATATTTTATTTATTTATAAATATAAAAAATAGCGGTAAATCCGAAACTGTACACCGATATTGACCGGTATCCGAAATATATCGTACCGCTGGCCAAACCGGTACGGTATTGAATGACCTTGGTGATAACCCCTTGCTTGCTATTCAAGGAAATAAGATAGAATAGAAGCAGGATGTACAGGTTTTTAGATGACATACAAGCTAGAATTCTAAGAAATTGGCAGTTCAAATCTTTAGACTTTTTGATAAGAGAACAGACTTTTAGCTGAGATCATATAAGATGGAGTAAATAAAGTATGCCTACTACCTATCAAATGTACCATAAAATGGGCACTACCTATCAACCACATCATATAAGGGACCACTTACCCCAACCCCTGCATTCAATTGGGAAAATATACAAGAATGAACAATACAAGATTTATAGAGCATTTACCTTCGCCTTTCCTGAGCTTCAATAAAATTACTATAAACTCTCAGCATGTCCCAAGCAACTGCCCTCTGATATCCACATAGAAAAGTATTGGAGTTAATGAAACAGAAAAAGAAGATTAATTCAGTACTCATAAAAAACTGAAAACGAGGATTGGTTCAGTGAACTTGAAAGAGAGGTTGCTGGGAGGAAAGTATTATTCCTTCAACAAAAACAACATAGCCTTAGTCCAAATTTTTTGGGGTCGACTATGGATCCTTAACAACATTAGTCAAGGTAACCAATAAAAGGAAAGTATCAAACCCAAATTACTTAGTAACATCTCAAATGTACTTATGTACATCTAGTGACTACCTTCTGAGACTTCAATCATGACTCACACTCACACTGCCATTGAGCCTTGGCTCAAATGGCACTTCCTCCTCTCACAAGTGTGGGTAGAGGGTGAGGACGTTGATTCAAAAGCCACTAAATGCATGTATACCTCACCAATAAAAAGAAAAACATAACTCATGAAGTGTAAATCTGACAGAAATTGAGTATCAAATCTGCCCCACCCCCCTCCATCAACCCATCCATCCATAATCTGTCCATGAATCTATATTAAACATCTATACCTACATAAATGACTTTTCAGATCTAGGTAGTAAATTTTTAACCTTTTGTTTTTTTACAATTAGGTCAATTATTCAAATAAAACATAACCTGGTCATGTACGTTTCATATACACTAGTAGGATTGATATTCAAATAGTTCAGCATTTTCACTATGATAACTGTATCCTAATTGGGTCAGATTTGGTGCAATTGACAGATTTGTTGACTGGGTGACTTCTCTATCATTATTTAAAAGGATGGCCCACCTTTGAACGTAGAGTTTATTCATCTGAATTAATCTAAATTACATGCATATTAAACAAGAATAAACAAACAAATATTTTTTTTGTAATTGGTAAGTTATACACATACACAGTGGATTTTGAACCTACAATCTCGCCCACCATCTACTCATGTGGAAAAGGAAGTGCCATTTGAGCTAAAGCTAATTGGCATATTAGAAGAATAAATTCTTACTTTCAAGAAAAGCAAATTATAAGATATACCTGCCATCCCTGGTCAAGAAAGAGTTTTTCCTTTGCAAGTAAAGTTGGTGTAGCATGAAGCCCCAAGAGCGCACAGCCTCGACTCTGAAACAAACAGCAACAGGATTATTACATACAGATGAAACGTTTTGCAGGAAAACAACTTAAATGAGATTGTGGCGAACATCAAAATTTCAGTTGATGAAATAAAAAAATTGAAATCAACCATAGACATCAAAATCGATAATGACAATTTTCTATCTGGTTAAGGCATTTTGGGAACACCTAAGCATTGGAGTAGACACAAGAGTGTGTTTGTTTAAAGGTGAAATAGGTGGATGGAAAACTTTGCAAGAGAAGATGGAAAGAAAAACTTTTTTTAGTATGTTTGGTTGGGTGAAGAGGAAGGAAAATAAATTGTAAGGCCTAGGTGTTTTCTCCTTGGGCCCACAAAAAGTTTTCTCCCCAAAATGGGAGAAAACTGAGAGGGGAAAGCTCATGAAATGAGCTTCCAAAAATACCTTTCACGTTGGACTTCACCTCCAATGTGTCGGCTTTTTTTTTTTTTTGTTCTTTTCTCTCTGTTAACGTGTTGCCTTCTTTTTTTTTTCCTTTGATTTTTTCTTTTCTGTTACTGTTGCCTTTTTTTTTTTTTTTTTTTTAATTCTTTGATTTTGTCGGGACGTGTTGGCTTCTTTCTTTTTTTTTTTTCTTTTTTTTTTTAGAAAATAGTTTTGGGTTAATTTCTTATGCTCTTTTTTTTTTTTTTTTACTTTAATGAAGTGTCCATCTATACACAATTTTTTTTTTTAAAAAAAAAAGTATAATGTTTACTTTTTGTTTTATTTAAGAGAGACATGATAGTAAATTTATACAAACTTTATTTTCAATCAAATAAAAAAGTTTTTCATCCCTTCACTTTTCCACCTTCCCAATCAAACACAAATGAGAGAAACTAAAATCTTTTCTATCCTCCCACTTTCCATCTTCTCTCTATTTTCTATCCTCCTACTTTTCCTCCCCCAACCAAACGGACCCTAAGCTAGAATGAAGTGTAAGGTGCATCAAGCATTAAGCATGTAATTATTTATTTATTTAAGTTCCATAAAACTTGCATATGTAAACTCAATACAAATATATTATTGTTAAGAAGAAATAGTACATCCCATTGATCCCAATTTAAAATTCAGGAATCCTTGCATTTTCATAGGAGAATGTTTCACATCACACACACACACAATTATCTCCTATAAACGTTTGCCTAGCAAATTTTTTTTTTTTTTGGGATCTTGTGAATTTTCCTTTTTTAAATCAATCGTAATCAAGCATTATGGAGAAGCACGCTTTGGGAATAGTACTTTTTAATGTGTTAGGAACTTTGGTGGAAATGGGATAAATTAAATATATTCTCATGTCCAGAAAATTTGACTGGAAATGGGATAGGGGCATAAAACAATTTGATTGAAAGTGCAAATTAAAAGAAATTCAATTAATTAATAATGTAGTTTTTTTGGTAATAGCAATGAACTTAAAAGGAAAAACAAAGAACAGGAATACAAATGCATAGAAGTTGCAGGGAGAGATGAAATGAGCAGTGGGAAACTAACTGCTCAACGACCCGTAGTTTTGCTTTTATCATTAAAAACTCGAGTAGAACGACATAAAACATATCACGCAGTACAGCCAAGAACTTAAACGGTTAAACCCAATCTGTCAACGGCACGCAGTATAACAGCATAGCTCCAAGAACGACATGTAACTTTCTTTTGGCAGTGTCTCTCTGCAATCTTTTTTTCTCTCTCTTTATACTATGACTTGCATGAATTGCAAATAAAATAAAGAAAAAAAAAAGATTTCAAAAGCAAATGGCATCTTGGAATTGTCCCGTAAGATTTTCGAAGCTAATAATTCATTTGAATGGAAGGGCAAGATCATCTACAGGAAACCACTAATTACAGACGCAGAAGGTAGAAAAATAGCAGGATGAAGGTCTTATAAATGGAGGTTATTATGCTATTGAGAAATGAGAAGTCTATTCAAGTGTCCAGGAAATAAAATTGAAGATTCTCAAGATGGGAGTAATTTTGGCATTGACAAAAGAGATAATGAGATGAAAATAATGGGAAAACTTGAAAATTCTCAAGAACATGACCATAAGGAGCTTGATGAGATTTATAAGGGTGTGATCACTAATTCCTTCTCTCTCCAAAATGTGAGCCACAAACAATTTATTATACCACTTTATGGAGGCATTTTTACCCAAGATATGTTCCAGAGCATGAGTAGCGTTTGGCATGGGGAAGTTCTAATTATAGATCCAACTGGGGAAGTTCTCTGTTGCTGTAGAAAGCCTATGAACAATTACTGTTGCAGTTGCCTTAGTGTTTATTTATTTATTTGTTTTTAAGTAGTGCAATTTCAGTTGCTTTTTCTTGGGTAGGGGTGTGTGCAACAAGTTTTTACTTTTTTTTCATTTTTTAACAAGGATACTAGAGAAAGAGAAGTGGTTGCCTTGTTAATTTGTAAAATTGCAATAAAATTGAAGATGGAAAGCAATTAACAAGGAGAGAAAAAAAAAATGCTATTTATTTTGTAAATGAGGTTAAAAACGATAAATATTTAGAGTTATTTTTTTAAGGGTTAGATTTTTTAGAATCCTATGGTGTAAAAAAAAATATAACTTGAACCCAAATTAAATTTTCATGGTCATTTTTAAAAGAATTATATAAGAAACAATTTGTTTGGAGTATAACATTCTACAAATCAAGTTTAATAACATGTAGTTAAGAATATGGTGACCATAAAATTTCAACTTATGATGTCTACTATGAGAATTGCTCTTTATCATCAAACAAATACACTAATTTTAAGCGATCACATGTTGAGCTAACTGTAATTCGCAAAAATTGAATGTTTAAGTCAATGAAAATGATTAAATGTTTTTCAATTTACTTAACTATATTAATTTTACTAATTTGCATTTTATCTCTTTCTAATGAGATGGCATATAATTAAAGTTAATTCTCAAAATAGTATAACATATATTAATAAGTACTAAACATAGGTCATAAGTCATAACATAATTTCTTGCAAAATATTTCTAATGACATATTATATAATTGAAGTTGATTCCCAAAATAATTTAATAAGTATTAAACATGTGCATGAGATAATTTATTACAAAATGTTTTCAAAAGCATAACCAATTGCACAGGATATCTTAAAAAGAGCATTCGAAGAAGGGCAGCAGACAAATGAAAGGAGAGGTTATTCTAGAACTCGCTTGCCCTTGTCTTTATGCAGCGAAGCAATTCATAAACTACATCATTAAAGTGGATATACTTGGAAAACAGAGGTTAGCGCCAAAGTAAAACTGAACAACAGCAACAAACTAACAGCCTTAACGGCTATTTAACAAACTTCAGTTAAACGACCTGTAGCTTTGCGTTTATCATCAAATACATAAGTAAAACGACATATAACATATCACGCATTTATAGTGAAGAATTTAAACCCAATCTTAACGTTCACTTTCTCCATCACAGTATTACAATTCAGGGGGTCTCTGCCATTTTTCACTTCTTTGAATATGTGTGCCACTCGTGGGACACGCATATAAGCTTTTGAAGAATTTTCTAGAGAACGGTCTTTATTTCTAAACCTAGTCAACTAGTCCAAATCAAGTTCTTTTATTTGGTGAATAATAGAGGTTTGAATGTCCTTTAAAAGTGGGAAAGAAGGTCAAAGTGAAGAGGAGGAAGAAATAGCCCATCTTACCAAAACTGATGCATTGATTTGAATGGCTGGGGGACTGAATGGTTCATACATGTACAGTTAAATGTCAAAATCAACTATGGCTTTCACTTAGCTCAACTGATAAAATTTCTGATGGTTGAATAAGAGATTCAGTAAAGTTAACTTTTTTTTTTTTTAATTTATTTATTAAAGTTAACTTGTAAAGTTAACTTAATTGCATTCATTCCCCCACCCCACCCCATCCCCCCCAACCTTTTTTTTTTTTTGTTGGGTTAATACGTGACTTGTCTCATCACAGAGTGAGAAACAACTCTCTTTCTTTTTTTAAAAGGAAACAAAATTATTGAATGAATATTTACCATCTAAGACATCAAAGATAGGATCCTTCTTAGGATAGTAAAACATATATCATATTGTTTATAATATTTTTATGTAATGTTTCTATATATGAATAAGAAGAAAATAACAAAAAAAACTGTTCCCTAGATGAGATATCATGATAATTTCTTTTGCATCGTTCTCTTGATCTCTTATTTCAGTGATTTCACATATATCTCCCTCTTCCCTATAAATTTCAATATGAAGATTTACATGCTTTCTCAGCATAATCACCTACTTAGTGCTAGGATTTTAGAGAGAGAGAGAATTGGGCTTTTAATAAATAAAAATTTGCAATCTTGGATTTTGACACAATTTTATTTTGTTTATTAATGTTGGATATATGTGCTAGTGAACTTTCACATTAAATAAATAAATATATGAGTAGTTAATATAGTATAGTTAGGTTCAAACTCATAGGATTCTCAAAAAAAAAAAAAAAGGTTCAAACTCATAGACTTAAATTTTTTTTTGGTTAAGTAGTGTTTCTATATGTTGTATATTAATTATTCAATTGGAATGTATTATCTAAGGAAAGTATTGGCAACAGTATTAACTCCATAAATCTTTAACATAAGTTTGAATTATACCTTGCAATTATCACCTGGAATGGGAAATTAGAAATTATTTTGGTCCATAGAAGCAGTTGCACTTGTTCTTTATTAAACCACACGGATTTGAATTATCTCCTCTCTAAATATCTCCAATGGGGGGTGAGTCCCGCACAGGTGTGTAAGATCGTCTGGCCGGTGAGATCGTCCGCTGACTTTGATTGCCACCTGGCGCCCTGCCCCGGAGTGTAATATAACCATAAAGACCCTCATTTTTGTCTCTCAAAAAAAAAAAAAAAATATACCTCTGTCTCTCTCTTTTTCTTTGTAGTTTGCACTGAAACCAGCCCACACCACCACACTTTTATCTAAAAGTTGTCTTATTCACACCAGCCCTTTGGGAAAACAAAAACTTAGACTCGCCTCCTTTTTCTTGTACTTGGTCCTGCTTCATTATCGTGTTTTTGCTTCCTCTTGTTTGTATTCGTCAAGTTCCAGAAGATATTCCAATTATCAGACAACAATTTCACGTTGTGCGTTAATATTTCCTTGGAAGTTATCTCACAGAGCTTGTTCAATCGAAGGCTACACTCCTGCACAGTGTGCTTGTACAAGGGATGAAGGCCACACTTCTGCACTGTCAAGCCAGGGCAATTAGTTGCAAATGAAAACTTAGCATGGATGCAATGATTCAGCCAATCTGGAAGCGACCCAGGTGGTATATAGGAGAACCAAATGAATCCACCTAGTTGTAACAGCATGAGATCTTTCTTAGTTGGGCAATAGATATGGCGAGGTTTCACACTACCAATTTTGGTTTCTAAATGACAAATAAGGTTGTAGGAACCTTCTGAATCAAGAATGTCTAGGATGGAATTCTGATTCTCGTTGAATTCAAAACAGGCATATAGAGCAAAACCTATCCAAGTATTATCACTGCACAAATTTTGGACTGTCAACGAGGGCGAATCACTCTCATTGCTGAACCAATCTAGAATTTCAGATTTAAGGAAACAAAAATTATGGACAAGGGAATGATCAAAGTCCTGTAAAACAAAAAATATTGTGTGTTGTTAGAATAATGGTTAAATGATTAAATTAAATTTTTTTCCTAACATCTTTAACTTTTGAGGCAAATTGTAGTTTATCGTGATAGGATCTCTCTCCATTTGAAATTGATTCATTTTATAGATAAAATTTAATATAACAAATCTAAATCTGAATTCAATGCAAAATCATTTAAAATTGTGCACTATCATATATCCAAGAAATATAAATAATCGTAAGATTGAGCATTTTCATGGTATTAGAGTAAATAATCTTAAGTTTGATGTATGTCTCCGCTCTACCTTTTATTTAAAAAGTTAAAAAAAACTTACATTTGGCCTCATTTATCAAGGGAGAATTTGAACTACACCTAAGAAGAAGCATTAGAATAATTATTAAATGATTTAGTTAACCATTTCCAGTTAGCTAAACTTTTTGAGATAATAGTTTATTAATTACCAGCAGGTTGCTATGGCAGTGTTGATCCTTAGCTTCACTTGTTTCCCCTTTATCAATAGACATTCTTGTAATTTCATGGTGAATTTGGATTTCATTGGAGCTACTAGCTCTTCTAGGTCCTGTCTCATCATCATGGTCTTGCTTCATTTTCAACTTCCTTGCTGTCACTTGATTGACGATATTTCGATATAAATATTCCCTCTCACAACAAGATCTCATCATCCGAAACCAGTTATCATTCACATGAAAGAAACTAAGCCCACATTTTTGCACCATCACACCTGGCCAATCGCTAATAATTGAAGCTTTGATGCAACCACATTGATTGAACTCATCCGATAACAACTCACGTGAAATACAGGACAACCAAAGAAATTGCCAATCCGTATCTAGCCACATGAATTCTTCATTATTAGTGAGATGGATGAGTAAATGCTCCGGACCTGCTACATCAGTCTCTAAAAGACAAATAAGGTGGTGAGAAATTGTTGAGTAGGATTTTCAAGTATCGCAGTTTGATGCTCCTGGATTGAAAAATTAGCACATAAAACAAGCCCGTCCAATCAATGTCATTGTAGAAATATCTGGGTACATTGATTGTCACTGACGGCTCATTACTTTGACTGCTGAAGAAAGGTAAAATGTCTACCAGAGGGAAACATCCAAAATATTCAAAGCATCCATCCAAGTCCTGATATTAAAAAAACAATAATGATATTAATAAGGTCTGCATTTGAGTCACAGACCAGGGTAGAAAATTAGAGGGAGTGTTCATCCTGCATTTCAAGCAATGTAAACAGTAATGTTCAGGGCATAGTAATTTTCACAATCTTTTCTACAATTGTTGACAGAACATATTGTGATTAAAGTAACATTACTTTCACATAGGTCTATCATTGACATTGCTTTTATTAACATCAATCACAACATAACGCTAAACAGTTGTAGAAAGGACCTTGAAAATCATTGTGTTCCTAAGAAAATACTCAAAATTTCTTACCAGCTGCTTGCTGGGAGCTGTAATAACTGAAGTAATCTTTCCAGTAGTTTCAGTTCTTTCTGAAATCACAGGTTGTTTCAAAAGCCATTGAGTGAAATCCCGATATCGAGAAATCAAGGTGTAGCAATATTGTAGTTCTCGCTCAAATTGTAACTCATCATGCTTATGCAAAAGACGAAGCCCACATTTTTGCACTATCACACCTGGCAAATCACTTACAAATGAAGCCTTCATATGGTCGCACTGATTCAACATATCCTTAAATGCCTCACCTGGTATGTAGGATATCCAATTGAATCCATATTGAATAGATAACCAATTTTGTTCTTCACCATCGATGCGGCAACAATGGATTTGATCCAGACTAGCGCTACTCAACTCGAATTGACAATATAGGAAGTGAGGTGAAGAAATTGAAACCGTATTTTCAAATTGGTGCCATCCTTATCAATAGAAAAAGAAGCATATAGTGCTAACCCCATCCAATTGCTGTCATCGTACAAATTTGAGGTTATGTCAATTGAGATTGAGTACCCACGACTTTGATGGTTAAACCACTTTAGAGTTCTTCTTGTGGGGAAGCAAAAATTATACAGAGTGGACGGATGAAAGTACTGAAAAAAATAAAATAAAAAAACAAAACAAATCAAAGTGCGTTAGCTATTTAGTAAGAGCAGTGATAGCAAGTTAGTTAAAATTTCTCCCTATTTTAGGATAAGACCTACTTTCCTGATTTAGCCAACTACTTTTCATTTTAACGAAAAATATTTTATATCAAATATCAAAATCTATTATACAAGAGACATGTATGCGAAAATAACTACACATTAACACATGTCTTTCATTTGTCAGTGAGTTAGTTATTTTTTTGCTGACATGTCTCACATTTATTGAATTTTGATACCGCTGACGTAGTATCATTTAATAACAAATACCTTCTCCATTTTAACCCATATAGATTCTTTATTCTAAACCTCATTTTATTTGTGAGAGATGTTATATCTACAATATTTTTACAATATTTTCATAATAAATCATAGTTAGTTGTTATTGGTTCAAATTTGAACTTAATACTAAGATTACTTTTTTACTCCAACAATAACAATCAGTAGCAACCTGTCACTTATGATTTATTGTGAAAATATTGTGAACATATCATTTCTCTTTATTTAAATATTATTTCTTTACTCATATTATTTATTCATCTCACTTATCAAAACAACTTTATCACAAATACCAAAACACAAAAAAAAAACAAAAAGTTAAGGAATGAATAGTGCTCCCTAAAGATAGGAAGCAACTATAGCTAAAAACCCATCTTGGAGGAAAATGGGTACATATATAAGAGCATTAGTAACAATGAAGCTAAATAGCTATATAGCTATTTTAGCTTCACCAAAACACAAAAATACATGCTGCAGTAGTAGTGCCATAGGGAAAACTTTTACCCTTCTTACTACAGTGCACACCTATTTATGGCTGTGCATTATAGCTGAAAGCTATAAAAAAAATAATAGTATATATATTCTCCGTCTTACTAAAATATTATTTTTTTTCCTTTCTTTTTTTTCCTTTTCTTTTCTTCTCAAAACTCTCACAACTCTCAACTTTCAGACCTCTCATGCCGCCGCCACCCTGACCCACGCTGCCACAGACCTAGCTTGCCTACCCAGCTCCGACCCACCCCTTCCGCCGACCCAAGCCCCAAGTCCTAAGCCGAGAGAGAGATGTAATAGTAGAGCAATGAGATCAAAGTCGAGAGAGAGATGTAGCATAATCGGAAACCAAAGCATTGACGAGGATGTTGACAGCATAGGCAGCATCGATGCGTGGGTTTGTCTTCGGTTTGTGCTGGGTTTCCGCTAACCCACCCCTTCTGCTGACCCAGCTTGTCGACCCACACCGCATTTGTGCCATGTTGGTGATTTTTTATTTTGTTTGTGATTGGTGGTTGGTGATTTTGTTTGGATTTGGGCTGTGGTGGTGATGGATGTTTGTGCTGTGTTGGGTGTGGGTTGCTATGTTTGGCTACTAAGAAACTCTAAGAAAATCTGGGAAGTTTGTGTGGATATATTACTTTATTTTAGTTTATATATTATTTTATTGTGATATTTATATTATTTTATTATTTTAAAAGATAAAATAGATCCACTGCTGCTGAATGTTTTGTAAAGTAAGTAGGTAAAATAGATAATATAACTTTTTGTGGTACCAAATAGCTAAATTTTTAACTCCACTACTAACTGGTGTGGGTTGANTCTCTATTTTGAACTCTTGTGGTGCAAATGAAATAAGGTTCCTCTTGTATTTTTGCCTCCTTTCTCTTAATACAAAATTTATTTGACATTAAAGATAAATCATTCAGTCCAAGTTTTAAAAATATTTTAAAATAAAAATAAAAATGAAAAAAAGGAAAATAGAAGTACAAACAATGTATTGCAGAGGAATGCCTATAAATACCATATTATTTCCATTATTATATTTCAATTTAGTCAAATATTATGTTATTTTATATGTTATTTCCATTATTATATTTCAATTTAGTGAAATATTATATTCCATATTTTGTCGCTAAATCTGTAATTTTAGCAACGAAAAAAATATTTCCTCACCAAGTTTCGTTGCTAAAAATACATTTTGTTGTATTATATTGTACATAACAATTTAAGTTAGTTCTCTAATGTAGTAATTTATTGTATTTAGTATACATGTTTTCAAATTTTCATCATGCTTTAAAATAAAATAATTATATATAAAATAGATGATAAAAATAAAAGAATAAAAATTACTTGAAATTACATGACAAATACACATAGTGTAAGCCTAAGTTTTTACGAAAAGAAAATTTAATAATAAACTATAGAATAATTTAAAATAAATAATGAATCTTCTTTTAAATATCTCAAAACAATTAATCATATACTTTTAATCAAATAGTTTTACTTAAAGTAAATTAAGTTCATAATATTTAAGTTTGGACTACTTGTATACAAATATAATATGGGAAAATACTATTTTTATAGTACTTTTAAAAATGGAAATTCTGTATTTTCCAATTTGTTTTTTTGAAAAATATGTTACATACGTACGTGTATAATATAATATACTACACATATAGGATTACAAAAAAAGTAAATCTTGGAATGGTTATGATTTTCCCCTCCAAATTAAAAGGAGGGAAATCCCAAGTTAAACAAAAGTTTTAATCCTTGAAATCCCAAGATTATGATGGACTAAATTAACCCCCAAATATATCTATATGCTTCTTTTTTTAGATCAAGTACGATAATTTTTTTTATATAAAAAAATATGATAGTTTTTTTTTTTTTTTTCGAGAAGAATACCAATCATTATTGTAGGGACTCAATTTGGATTGGACCCAGAGTATGAATGGGTTTTCAGCCCAACAAGCCCAAACAATAAATTTGTAGAGAGTGGATTGAAGGTTTAGGCACTGGCCGTCGTTCACCAAGCATGAACTCTCTTCTTTTATTAAAAAATACTTAGAACTTGTTTACAACTGGGGGGATGCTCCTCGGCCCGTGGCCGAGGAGCCCTTTTTCTTCTCCCCTTTTTCCCCCCCATCTTACTTTACTCGCTTTTCTTATATAGTCTCCATTGTCCTATCTCGTTCTTCCATCTGTTGATCATCCATTTGCCTTTCTTCTGGCCGTCCGTCCCATCAGAGGCCTTATCAGTACTCAAATGGTTCACTCTGATCAACGTTGCCCTGCTAAGGGGTTATATCCCCATTAATGCGGCCAGAGGGGTTAGGTGAATGCATTAAGTGTGAGGGTGACAGCTTGCTCTGGGCCTGGCCTTTCCCAAAATTATCCTTGGCATGCCGAGGATGAGGAGGTCCTCGGCGTGGATCTGAAAAAGAGGCTTTCCCTAATTTAGCCTTGAATGGTCAGTCTTCCTCGGCGTGGGCCTTGGGCCTACTACACGATGGGCTGAGGCTATCAGGCCCACGGGCCCCACAATAGCCCCTCAAAACCCTGTTGCACGTTCCCTCGGACGGGGAGGAGGGTTTTGATACCTGCAGGCCCTCTAGACGAATTGCCCCACTTCGGTTCGTGCTAATGCTGGCGACTTTTCGACTGCCCGATGTGCGTTTTTGGCGTTTCAAGACTTAATGTGTGCCCACATTAAATTTTGGCGGTACCACGTTTCCCACTTTCAACGGTGTGATGGTAATTGTTCGGTGAGGATTTCCTGCTTTTATGGGCAGGCGGTTACATTTGGGGAACCTAAAGGGGAGTATAAGTACCTGTTTGAACTGCCTGGTTTCCTCATTTTCGCGCTTACAACCATTGATGCGTATGATTTGAATCTGGTTCAACTTGCACACTACCTGAAGAGAATCGTAATATTTTTGTAAGTCTTCTTCTTCCAGTGATCCCAAATTTTCCTTGATTTTATCCCTTCTTTTCTTCTTCTGGAATCTTTAGTCGTCCTTGGGGGATGGGTAAGTTTAAGAAGTTGGTTGAGTCCGACGAGATGATGAACAAATTCATTGTCGACTATGGGATACCCAATAATGTGAGTTTGAAGTACTGTGAAGAAGGGGAGTGGTACATTAAGAGGAGAGAGGGTGAAGTCGTGATCCCGATAGTCGCTTTCGTAGAGGGAGGGATGAGAATCCCTATGAGACCAGTGACTCTTAATTACCTTAGGCATTTCCACCTGGCTCCTACCCAGTGTGCCGTGAATGTATTTAGGATATTAGGGTGTGTAGATACCTTGAATGAGAAAATGAGGCTGAGACTGACTCACCACAATGTGAACTGGTGCTACAACCTTCATCACCTGAGGGGTAAGACGTACTATATGAAGACAAGGGACGATAGGGTTCGTCTCATCCAGTGTCTTCCTGATTCCAATAAGGGGTTGACTCAAGATTTCCTCATAGTGTTGGGGGAGTGGCACAACGGTTTTCATTGCCCAACAGTAGAAGGGGAGCCAGGTAGGGTATCTGAAGTAAGAGATAATCTAGGTTTCAGTATTTTTATTTTTATAACTGTATATCCGCTTTGGTTGATTAACCACAGGAGTTTCACTTTTCTTTTCGCAGATCCGCACGCCTTTGCACGTCATTTCCACCTGGTTAACAAAGCGGATTTGAAAACCGTTCTTAGGTCAGAACTTTTCCTGAACGAAACTGATAACCAGGTCAGAGCTGCTCACAAAATCCTCGGATGTGACCCAGCTCAGAAATTATTCCCAGTCTCGAAGCACGTAATTAGAGCTCGTGACCCTCGGCTTACGCAGATTACCGTGGTGGAGGACGGTTTTGCATTTTCTGAGGGGTCTCACATACCTGAAGGCATTCCGCTAGCAGGTCCCTCCTCATCCCAACAAGTAACGGTGGCCGAGGAAGGACTATCTAAGAAGGCAAGGGAGGTGGTTGAACTGAGCTCTTCTGAGGACGAATATAGTGTGTTCAACTTAGCTGATCAGTCCGAGGATCCCTCTGGTGACCTAGGAGACCCTCATCTGTCCGAAGCCGATCTCCGGTCCCTAAGAGTTGGTACTCAGGCTGAGATGGGTTTAAAAAGACAGCCCCAAACCAATCTTCTTGACCTGCTTGAAGGCGG
>NW_027070292.1:33451-62349 GCF_002906115.3 Quercus suber
ATAGTTTTACCATAGGCTTGGGTCCGAGGACCATGCAATACCTTGGTTCTGTCTACCACTTCTATTTTTCTGTAAGTATCTAGTTTCCCCATAGGTTTGAGTCCGAGGACCATGCAATACCTTGGTTCTGTCTAGTACCCAGGTATAATGGTGTGAATAGTTTTACCATAGGCTTGGGTCCGAGGACCATGCAATACCTTGGTTCTGTCTACCACTTCTATTTTTCTGTAAGTATCTAGTTTCCCCATAGGTTTGAGAGTCCTTGACCATGTAATACCTTGGTTTTGTCTAGTACTTAGGTTTAATGGTGTGAATAGTTTACCATAGGCTTGGGTCCGAGGACCATGCAATACCTTGGTTCTGTCTACTACTTCTATTTTTCTGTAAGTGTCTAGTTTCCCCATAGGTTTGAGTCCGAGGACCATACAATACCTTGGTTCTGTGTGAATAATTTTAACATAGGCTTGGGTCGAGGACCATGCAATGCCTTGGTTCTGTATGAATAATTTTAACATAGGCTTGGGTCCGAGGACCATGCAATGCCTTAGTTCTGTCTACCACTTCTATTTTTCTGTAAGTATCTAGTTTCCCCATAGGTTTGAGTCTGAGGACCATGCAATACCTTGGTTCTGTCTAGTATCCAGGTACAATGGTGTGAATAGTTTTACCATAAGCTTGGGTCCGAGGACCATGCAATACCTTGGTTCTGTCTACCACTTCTATTTTTCTGTAAGTATCTAGTTTCCCCATAGGTTTGAGTCCAATGACCATGCAATACCTTGGTTCTGTCTAGTACCCAGGTACAATGGTGTGAATAGTTTTACCATAGGCTTGGGTCCGAGGACCATGCGATACCTTGGTTCTGTCTACCACTTCTATTTTTCTGTGAGTATCTAGTTTCCCCATAGGTTTGAGTCCAAGGACCATGCAATACCTTGGTTCTGTCTAGTACCCAGGTACAATGGTGTGAATAGTTTTACCATAGGCTTGGGTCCGAGGACCATGCAATACCTTGGTTCTGTCTACCACTTCTATTTTTCTGTAAATAGTGGTTTGTCCTCGAACCGCTTTACTGGAGACGATTCCTCCTTAAGTCGGATTATGATCTTTACACGTGGCGTTGATCTCGCCTCCAGCTCGAGCCCCCATCTTTTTCATTTATGAAGCGCCCTTTGTCCGTTCATGTTCCGCGCTTGACGCTTCGGTGCGCGAAATGCGCCTTCATTAATGTCCTCATGAATTAACACGAGTCCAACAGTCTACGGCCCCCTTGAATTTGGTAACTTCATTATTAGCCCTGCTGATAACTCTTTTTTCGAATTCTGCATAAATTAATTCTTACCAACCTTCATCCCCTATATAAGGTGGGGGAATGGTTTCTTCATAATCCATGAACCTCCCAACACAAACAGAAAGAACATACCCTTTCAACTCCCCAACCCCTTTAACAACCCCGCCGGAATTGTGACTGGAGTTGGCAAATATGAGGCGGCTTTGGGCGGGTGTGAGGACATCCGTGCCAAGAGCCGTTATGGCCGCAGCCCCCATGGGCTTCCGGTGCGGCAGAATCTAGGCGTAACCCCGAGGGCGCCATACAAGGTGGCCCGGAGGGATGTTGTTGAAGTACCTAACGTCTCTCCTCGGAGCCACCCCGACGAAGAAGGCGTGCGAATTCATGTCATGGGCGGTGCTCGAGTGTTGCCGTCTCCAACGGCCAACACTCGTGAGGATTGAAGAGAATCAAGGGAACATCACGGGGGAAGGTGTCCCGGAGCCCCTGCATCTGCTCCTCTCTTTGCTCATGCTCCGCCACTCCGAGAAAGGAGTTGTTGGTAGCCTTGAAACAAGCTGGCCCTCCCCCTTCCCTGCTTTTAGTGTCAAGCTCTCCCATTCTCTTGATGCCAATAAAAGCACGGCTTGACACTTCCCTCTGGCTAGTTTTTTAGGGCGGGTCCACCTGGGCCTCTGATTGTAGAAGTAGCTGGTAGGATTAGCTTGTAAATTTGTTTGTAAAACACGCCTGTCTGAGCCTCTGATTGTAATTTGTACTTTTTCTATTTATGAAATAATATCAAGATTTCTCTTTTCGCTGTCAACTCTACTATTTTCTTTTTCTCTTCTTTTTTTTTTTTTTTTTCTTTTTTTAACTTCGCCAACTACTGTAAAACGACCACTTAGAACAATCGCCTGGTGCGCCGGCCAGCGCCCTAATCCTTCCCACAGACGGCGCCAATTGTAGGGACTCAATTTGGATTAGACCCAGAGTATGAATGAGTTTTCAGCCCAACAAGCCCAAACAATAAATTTATAGAGAGTGGATTGAAGGTTTAGGCACTGGCCGTCGTTCACCAAACATGAACTTTCTTTTTTATAAAAGAAAATACTTAGAACTTATTTACAAATGGGGGATGCTCCTTGGCCCGTGGCCGAGGAGCCCTTTTTCTTCTCCTCCTTCTCCCCCCTCCCCCATCTTACTTTACTCGCTTTTCTTATATAGTCTTCATCGTCCTATCTCGTTCTTCCATCTGTTGATCATCCATTCACCTTTCTTCTAGCCGTCCGTCCCCTCAGAGGTCTTATCAGTACTCAAGTGGTTCACTCTGATCAACGTTATCCTGCTAAGGGGTTATATCCCCATTAATGCGGCCAGAGGGGTTAGGTGAATGCATTAAGTGTGAAGGTGACAGCTTGCTCTAGGCCTAGTCTTTCCCAAAATCATCCTTGGCATGCCGAGGACAAGAGGTCCTCGGCGTGGATCCGGAAAAGAGGCTTTCCCCAATTTAGCCTTGAATGGTCAGTCTTCCTCGGCGTGGGCCTACTACACGATGGGCCGAGGCTATCAGGCCTATGGGCCCCACATATATATATATATATATATATTATATATATATATATATATATATATTAAATTTATCAATTTATTTGAATGACAATGCATTCAAAAGTATTATATATATATATATATATCTCTTCAAATTACATATCTAAACACAACTTGTAAAAAATTTATTAAATCTAATTTCATTCCTCCCAATTTTGAAGAGAATTAAAATTTGAGGTTTTAAGGAAATAGGGAAAATGAATGTTTCTTCCGACCCATTCTATTCCTTCCCATTTAAACTCTCAAATAAGAAAATAAACTTTCCATTCACTCTATTAAAATTCTCAGACAATAGATGGGAAAAATATTCTAAAATTAGTCTTCTTACCATTCCATTCCATTTCATTCTCTCCTTCTAAACGAGGGCTAACCTAAAAGAAAATAAATGGGTATGAAAAAACACTTATTCCTCTCTAATCTCTCAAAATCTCAAATTTTCATTCACCCTAAAATTATGAAAAATTAAAGAGAATAGAATTAGATTTAATGAATCATTTACTAAAAGGACAAAGTTTAGCTATAAAATTTGTTGTCGCTTAAAGTTACAACCTTACTCAATATCTTTTTATTTGAAGTGAATTTTAACAAATCTATCATTAGATTACATTTTCTTCTTATATCCTTCATGTTTGCAAAATTTCTAAAAAATTAAAGATCAGTAGTTATGTCATCAATAAATTATTTAAATGACAAGTATCTTTAATTTAAAATTATGTATAAAATATAAGCTTATAGATCATATAGTAAATAATATCCGATTGATACAAAATTTGACATATGTATTATGAGTGTAAATAATATGCAATTCAACGATTAGATTTTCAAAATACGTAATAATATTTATTTAAATGAGAAAAGTTGTAACATAAAGTTACAACCAATTTTGTAGTTAAATTTTGTCCTTACTAAAACTTCCAAAATACCCATATATATTTAGTCATTTTATTTAAAATAAGGGTCTAATAATAATATTATCATAAAATAATTTATTTTATTTTATTCTATATTACTCTAAAACAAGGTTACTTACCTCCTATCCTTTATTTTAAAACATCCAAACATGATTATTTAATTTCTTTCACATTCCATTCCCTTAGATACATTTTATTCATCTTCATTCCTTTATGACAATGACAAAATTTAGCTACAAAATTGAATGTAATCTAATGTTACAAACTTATTCAATAAAATAAACATTACTACATATTTTGAAAATCTAACCGTTGAATAAACATTACTACTAGGGGTGTTCGCGATGCAGTGCGTTGCGATTTTGGGCCATTTTTAGCATCCCACTTTGCAATACGATTTAGCTAAAATCATAATTGCACCGCACCTTATTTTTGCGGTCACATGTGTGGTGCGGTGCAGTGCAGTTTAGAGTTTAATCAAAACCATAGCCGCACCGCACCTCATTTTTGCGATCACATATACGATATTATGTATAAGATGTGGTTTGAAGTCAGTTTTCTACTCAACCTAAAATTAATTTTTCCTTTTTTTTTAGCCAAGTTTTTAATTATTGAGCTAGTTTTTCTTTATTTTGGGTTGACTTTTCTAGTTAACACTTGTTAGGGTTATTAAACTTTTTTTTTTTTAAACTAGGGTTATTAAACTATTAATAATATATTTAATATTAAAGATAAATAAATAAATTAATATATAGAGAGTGCGATGCGGTATGATTTATGCAGTTTTCTTAATATTAAACCACAAACCGCATTGCATCATGTGGTGTGATGCAGTGCAGTGCTGTTATGCTATTTTGCGAGCGGTTTTAGTGCGATTTTTACGGTTTGTGTGGTTTATGTAATTTGGTGAACACCCCTAATTACTACATATTTTGAAAATCTAACTGTTAAATTGCATGTTTTTTATGCTCTTAACACATATATTAAATTTTTTGTTAATTGGATATTATTTACTATATAATCTATAAGTTTTTATTTTATGCATAATTTTAAACTACAAAAAATTACAATTGAAACAATTTATTGATGACATAACTATTGATATTCAATTTTCTAAAAATTTTGCAAACATTGAAAATATAAAAAGTAGATATAATCCAATGATGAATTTATCAAAATTAACCCCTAATAAAAAGATATTAAAATTGTAGTCTTAAGTTACAACTAATTCTATAACTAAACTTTATCATCACGGTAATTCCATTTTATTTCATTTATGAACTCCCAAAAAAGCCCATAACCGTGTAACCCATCTCCATAAACAAGTTCATCTAAAATTCATAACCACTTTCTGCCACCAGCACAATTACCCCATTACTCCCAACCCAAAGCCCAAAAAGGGAACATTACAAACTAAACTCGTGCTACTCAGCTCTTTTGCGTTAAGGCCTACATAGAACTTTTCCATACGGAGTGATGAAATTCATTTATAGTTTTAACTAAATGGTGAACAAGCACAATGACGTTTGATTTGAAAGCTACAGGCCCAATACATGAATTTGTAAAACCACCATCACTCCCAACAATAGCATAATATACAAAGCAAAAAATAGGATACACTTTTCCTACCGTAAACAAAATTTTCTTACAAACGAAGTTTGTGGCATCTGAAAGAAAACAACAGCTGCCTAACGAAGTCCAAGAAACTGCTTATGAGAACTAAAAGCATGACCAAAATATCAATTGCCGTTTCAACTAGTCCTCATCCATCCCTGCAGGCTGATCTCTCTTTGGACCACCTGCTGGTTTTGCCATTATAATCTGTGACATAAAAAGGGATGGTATAATTAATAAAACTCATGTGGAAAGAAAAATCACCAAAGTAACTGAGATTCAGTTTCATATATGTTATAATTAATCAGGTGATCTAAGACCTATTGTAATTAACAATATAAGCAGGCAAAAAGTGCACTCTTCTGATTAGAAGTTTCATATATGTGCACACTTCTAATTAGCCCAGTTATTTTATGCCAAATTCCATGCTTGCTAACAAGTTCGAGAGGTTACATAGGTATTTTTCTGTGTGGTGGTGTACGGGACAACGTGAAATACCACTTGGTGGTTTGTTCTCAAATTCAATATTGAGGTTTGGGTATTGGGAAGCTTGGTACTTTAAACCCAGCTCTCTTGGGAAAATAGCTTTTGCATTATGCTATATAAAGGGATCTTTTGAAAAGGATTGTGGGAGCAAAACATTGAGAGATGGGGCCACTGGTGTTATGCTGAGATTAGGGGTGCTCATGGAGTGAGTCTGGAAGCACATTAATGTGGCGTTTGGTACGGGGTAATGTTTTAGGATTCCCGGGAATGTTTAAAGATTCCCATGTTTGGTTGCAAATTACGTAACGGAATTAGATGCCAGGGGAATCTAGATTCCCCCCTTAAACCCCTCTCAGTGGGAATGTGGATTCCCTTTGAAACAGGTGGGAATCCAGATTCCCAAGCTTAAAGGAAACACTATCATCTCACATTCCTAGGAATCTTAAAGAAATTCCCAATGAAACCAAACATAGGAATAGCTACACTCCTAGGAATGTAATTCCTAGGAATCACATTCCTAGGAATCTGGATGCCAGGAGTAATGTGGATTCCCCCGTACCAAACGCCACCTAAGAGTGGTCGAAGATCTCTCAAAGCATATGAAATTTTTTCCTCCAGATGGTAGACCTATTTTGTTTTGGCATAAAATTATGAAAAAGGCATTTAAGCTATACGAGAAAATAAAAAAGGCATTATGGTTTATAAACTTTGGAGAGTTTTTACAGTTACAGAAATCCAAGCCAAGTGATATTTGACAGTTCAAGCAAAAAACTTATTTCCTTGATAAATAGAAAAAAGATTGGCCTAAATACTAGTTAATTACCTGGTCCACCCGCAGTACAGTGCAAGCAGCATCTGCAGCATATTTGAGAGCAAAGAACCTGTACAAAAGCCAAAAAAATTAAAAATTAAAAAGAAGCAATTTTGCTTGTAAATACACACAATGAATGCCTGTAAAAAAAGAAACACAATGATTCCAACTTTAAATCATCTCAAAACAATGCTACACCAATTTCTTAAGGTTCCATATTTTGGAGGGGAAATTTTATAAGACATTAAGACTACATGGTTATCTTAGAAAATTAAAGTCTTTACTAGTAACTGTAATATGACAGTAACCATGCCCAAGTCCATTCTCCACTTATGAGTTCAATTTCCATATCTTCTTATAATTTTGATTATGTAGAAGTACTCAGCCTCAAGAATCCGAAGTTCCAAACTCTTTACTAAAAAGAATTTTATAAAAAGAAACTACTGAAATGCACCCACAGAAACTTTTCTTGCATGAGGATGACAATATGACATGTAACATCAAGTTGAGAAGAATCTTACAATTTTTTTTTTTTTTTATAGAAAAAATAATTTTATTAATAAGAGACTACTTCATGAGCAAAGGACATGAAGAAGCCAGAAGAATCTTATATGGTTCCGAAGGTCAAGTGCTTAGGATTCTACAATAGAACAGTTTTCAATTTGGCCTTGCTTAGGAGCCTACAGTTAAACAGCTTTAAATTTGATCATTTATATCATACGTAGAGGTTAGTTTTAAATTAACACATATGTGATTTTTTGCAACTCCAACAAACTGAGGGTATTTTGATGATTGAGCCAAGCCTACAACTTTCTATGAGTTTCTTAAGTGTCTTGGAAAAAATTTATATTTCAAAGTTATTTTTTTATTGTGTTTTATCAGCTGTTTAGTTTGCAAGTCAATTCAAGAGCTATACTGCTAGCACTCATTAAAAAAAAAAATAGAAAGAGAAAGTTATAATGCTGGTAGGACAAGGAAAACTCTCCTCTCTTTCTCTCACTCACACAAACACACCATCAGGCATCAGAAGTCAAAACTACAATAACCAACACAAGTTTTTGAAAAAAGCACGATTGGTGACAAGACAATGAGAACCAGCTTACTTAGTGATGTAGAGGTCCCAGACACACAAGGTTGAGACATCCTTGCAAACGCCTTCCTCCAAGTCAATACCCACTTTGCTATTACCAGATGCATGTTCAGCATATAGAGAAGATATGATCTCCATTGCATTAAGCCCAGCATTCTCAGCCAGCGTTTTAGGAACCATCTCAAAACTTTCAGCAAATTTTGCTATTGCATACTGATCCAATCTGCATATTCAATACAAGGTCTAATCTTTAGTAGTTTTCCCAGTCATGCCTCACTGACTGAATCAGTGAAAAACCAAATACAAAAACAAAAGGTCAATTGCTTCCAGTTAGAATAAGCCCCAATTGTAAATTTTATTTGAGGAATGACATTAGAGCACGCATAAAAGCCATTTGTTCCATCTCAATGTAGAAAAATTTGTAAGGCCATGAGGGAGAATTCAGAACATTACACTACCTTATTTTATCCAATTCTAGTAAATGATAGAAGAAAGAAATTTGATAAAAGAATAGTCACACTGACATCACAATACATGGTACTCATATAAGACACAAATGACATGGGCATTTGTATGGTACATAATTTCATTTTCACTAGTTCTTTTTTCCTCATTTTTCCCAAAATCATTCATGTCAGTGCAGTTACATATTTTGAAACTAATGAGTAAAGAGACATTTGTAAATTACCCTGTTTCTTTGTATGAGAATTCCTTCACTCTTTTAGCTAACTCAATCTCAGTAGCTGCAGCTCCAGGTACAAGACGGCTGTCCCGGCACATAGCCTAGCAAAAAAGAATTAAGAAAGCACTAATATGAAAAATGATGCAAACACCTAACACACAAGTTTCAGAAGAACTACAATCTAACCATAATCATAAAGGCAAATCATTACCAGCCCATTAGAAGTACAGATTTAGAGTATTCTATATAAATTACCTTGTAGGTGTTGACTCCATCATCAACTGCTCTTTCAAGGTCATCTAGTATACTATCAGTACTTCCTCGTAAAACCACAGTGGAAACAGAGTTCCCACCTTCTTCATTCTTGACAATAATGACCTAAATATATTTATTGGGAAAGGATGAAAACATCATGCAAACAGCAGAGGGAAGAAAACAAGAGGAAAAAAAATTCCTGAAACTAACTATACTGAAGCAACATCTTAAACATACCCTAACACCACCAATTTCCTCAACTGAAATAGAATCAACATATCCCAAATCATCTGGGTTAGGCTGGCTAAGCTTCAGCTGATGCAAGAACACAGAAAACATTAAAGGCCAATTTGAAAAAGCGCCAATAAATTATCAAGTACTAGGCACAGCTACCATTGCAACAGAACCAGTTGTTCGGCAAAATCGACGCAACTCAAATTTTGAAGAGATCTTCAGAACCATGAGCCTGCACGCAAGAACTATTAAATTAGAAACACTATAACTCTTAAAAAATCTATAGAATAAAATATTAAAACTTAACATAAATGGGCAGAGACTATCAATAATCATCAGGTCTAAAAAATTGTACAACATTAACATGCATGCATACTTGCATTACAACAACAGAACAAATAACTGAAAATTAGGAGAAAATAAAAACTTGACATACTTGTAACGCTCACAGAAGTGTAATGCCATCTCTCCCACCGCTGCTCCACTGACAATTACTTTGGCACCTGAATCTGCAACTGATTTGATAAGCTCCTCAATCTTTGCTTCTTCAGTTTTTGAATAGTTTTCTAGCTACAAGATGCCAAGACAGAAAGAAAAAGGTTGCCAGTCAAGTTATGTAACAACTGATTAAAGAAGGAAGATAATTGTGCAAAATTTTCAGTGTGCTAGATGTATGGCAACCAACATTAGATTCAATGCTGCTAAGACAAAAAAAGATAACTGAAAACAATTACAAAAATGTGAACCAAAAGAAAATTATTGAAATTAGATAGAAAAGCATACCAATCATTTACCACTAATTATGATTAAACCCTAGTGGTAAATGATTGGTATGATTTTCTACCAATCATTTACCACAAGGGTGATTATTGAAATGAAATCTTTATTGGGCAAAAGTGACCTAATATTTTATAGTTCTGATCATGGTTCTTTTTACCATGCGTTAATGTGTCTCCAGAAACTCAATTTTTCACTTCAATTCATGGTAGTCAGAGGCAAGCCAGGTGCTTGCCTTTATGCCCAGGCGAGGCAAGGTGCTCAACTTTAGAGCCTAGGCAAGCACCTTAAACCATGAAAAAATGCACTAAGGCAAGAGCCTCAGTAAATTTAATTTTTAAGTTTTTTATAGAATTTTTTTGTTAAACCTATTGTTAAATTAATTATTTATAGAAGTTTTTTTAAAACCTATTATTAGATTATTAACTTAATAAAGTTTGTTGTAGTCCTATTTTTAGGCCAATTAATTTACAAAAGCTTGTTCTAAATTTTATTGTAAGATTAATTAATTTATAGAAGCTTGTTGTAAAACCTATTGTTAGAATAATTAATGATGCCTAAAGCACTAAACCGTGTAAAGCTTATTTTGAAATTACCTAATTGACCCAATTTCAACATACAACACATGTAAAAAAACACTTGATAATAATATTTCAAAACATGACATACATATCATTTAAGTTATCTATGTATAATAACTATATTTAATTATTTGGTGCGATGCTTTAATCGGGCTAGGGCCTTTTTGTTGCCTCACGCATCTGCGTTACAAGGCCTTAGCACCTTAAGGCTGCCTTTCGCCTTTGACTACCTAGCTTCAAATCAGGCTAGAATTAAAACGTCAAGACTTACATTATCAGGGTTCAAAGTATGAGCTCTTGCCCACTTGTCTAGAAATTCTAAACATCGGTGCAGCAGCTTAGTCTATCACAATTTTGAATTTAAGATCATTGAAATTAATCGAAAAATAATAATAACAAAAACCACCATAAGTCACATGAGAGATACTTGTAATTTACGCAATAAGCTACATGACAGAAGCTGACATATAAATTATAATACTAAATTCATCAAAACAAACAATTTTTTTGTTTGTTTTTTTGATAAGCAATGAAGCTTCTATAAAAATTCTTGAAAGTCTTAATAACAGAGTTTCAACCAGATTAGTTTTTTTTTTTAATTGCAACTTTTAGTATACATTTAGCATTGGCTTATTTAACTTTTTACTGATTAATTTTTGCGGGAAGCAAGCTAAAGTATACTTGTATTTTGAAAATGTGAGGTTTCAAAAAGCTGTACACAAGTCGAAAGGGCTAAAAACTAAACAAAAAGGCTGGATACAAACGGACAATTTATAGCAGAGTTTAATCAAGAAAAAATTAGCTTAATAATTTTAATTAACAAATTAAGAAAAGCAAGAAAAACCATAGCAAGCCATGTTATGGTATTAAAAGGATGGGTAGCATTTACCCAAAGTTACATGAAGGAAACACATGAAAACCGATTCTGTAGTATTCTACATGTGATCTAAGACACGTGTCATTAACACATAAGTAAAACATCTTTTTAAATGTCTTTTGACCAAAATAAAAGTTGGATACTACGACATATGACAAGCAAAACAGAGACATTTTGATATATTACCCGGGGGGGGTGGGGAGGGGGGGGGTGGGGAATAAAAAGAAGTCTTAATTAATGCTATAACAGATGGCAAATCCTCAAGCTTTACTGGCCCAAGGAGTTAGTTTTTGACCTATTAACAAATTGTAGCAATTCCAAAAATGAATTTGATTTACCATAAATTAGTTATCAAGATAAGAACTTCTAAAAAAAATTCCAAGCTAGCATCCAGCTCCTCCCCAAACTCCATTGTTGCTTCACTTGCCCACTGTCATATTTTTTAATTATTTATGTTTTATTTTTTAAATATATGTGACAGAAGACTTGATCCTTTATCGATTAGCTTGATATTGCAAGTTCATACTTATTTCACCTCAAATCAGGCTAGAATTAAACTTCAAGACTTACATTATCCAGGATCAAAGTCTAAGCTATTGCCCACTTGCCTAGAAATTCTAAACAATGGTGCACTAGCTTTGTCTCTCAATTTTGGATTCAAGATCACTGAAATTACTCAAAAAATAATAATAATAACAAAAAAAAAACACCATAAGTTGCATGAAGAAAGATGCATGTAATTTCTGCAATAAGCTATATGACAGAAGACAACATATAACACTAAATTTATCAAAAAAATATATATTATTATTATTGATAAGTAATGGAACTTCAATGCACATTCTTGAAAGTCTTAAAAACAGGGTTTCAACTAGATTATTTTTAAAAAATTGCAACTTTTAATAGTAGAGTTTAATCAAGAACAAATTATCTCAATAACTTCAATTAAATGAATTTTAAAAAAAGCATGAAAGAAAAACCATTGTAAGCCATGTTACAGTATTGAAAGAATGTGTAGCATTTACCCGAAGATACGTGAAGAAAACACATGGAAAACTGATTTTGTAGTATTCTACATATAATCTAAGACGTGTCATTAACACATAAGTAAAATGTCTTTTTAGATATCTTTTGACCAAAAATAAAAATTGTATACTACGACATATGAAAGGAAAAATGAAGACCTTTTGATATGTTATAAGGGGGAAAAAAAGAAAAAGAAGACTTGAGGGCATGATGACATCATTTTTGAAACCAACAATACAGGGTGAAAATTGGCCATCACAAGGTGAGGGCAAAGTAAAACAAGATGACTTTGTGAAATGACTAAGATGTCCAAAGTCCAAACCTAGAAGGTTAGAACCTGAGACTAATGACATTCCCAACAGTGCAATAGTAGACCAATCACATACCCAAGATTCTCACATTCCAATGGGATCACTACATGGGCTACCCAAAGAACAATAAAAAACCAGGATCATTATTTTAACGATCTAGAGGTGATAACTATATTGGCTTTCACCCATGTGGCTACATACATCAAAATAAATCATTAGTACTTTATGTTTCTTGTACTTTTTTAATTGAGATACGGACAAGGTATGGGCCAATTCTTTGGCTGCTTAAACTTATCAAAAAAATTCTTTGGCTACTTAAAAGGAGGCAGGGCAGGGATGATGCCTTTACCTACACTTGTCTTGTTCGTGAAACATGCCACTCAAAAAAATTTGCAAAGTATTTGCAAGTAAAAAATATAAAACAGGCATGTATATTTATGTACTAAGCTTCTAAAAACATTCTTTGACCATGAAAAATTGAAACAACCACAGAAAGAGATACAAAGAAGAAATCGCTTTGGATGGACTTGGAGTAGATAATAAATCAATTGCAAGATAACATTTTTGTCTATTGCATAAACAAAATGAAAAAAGAATGGCCACTCAAAAAATTATAAACTATAGCATCATGTATTATAGAAAGATGACAGATGGAACAGCAACTAAAAGGGGTGTTCCTTGTCAAGATGTACCTGCTCAGCAGAATGAATTAAGACAGTTCCTTTCGTTTCAGTTGCAGAAGAATCAACACCACCAGCAAACACAGCAACCTAAAGGAAAATCATTCAATACAAGCTACAATTTCAACACCATTAATCAAAGGACTTCCCAAATTTAATGAATGCCAGTGAAAATCGTCAATACTTGCAAAAGAAAGAACAATACTATAGACTCAGCAAAGGTAGCACATCTCTTTTTTGATACTATCAGAAGAAAATGAGCTACAAGTCAATCTTAAAAATAAACATTTGTAAAGAACTGAAAAATGGTACTGCCAACTTACTGGAATAGTTTACTAATTTGCTTTAGCCTATAAAAATAACAAAACCATATATATACACACACCAAGACATTCAATAGCCATTCCTGATAAGAGTTATACTTTTAACATGTGTGAGAGCATATCAGTATTAACCTTTGCCTTCTCGATATGCTTCATACTCCCCACAGCATCACTTTTCAAAACCATGCCCCGAACTACTGTAGAATTATGCAGACCTCCTCCCAAGAGCTTAGCAACACGGACATTATCCACATTAAAGTTTGCTGGGTTCTTCGGGCACACGTGGATGCATGCCTATTAAATGAAAAAGACACAATCAGAACTTTATGCTAATAGGAATTGGGCCAAAATACTATGTTGGTCCCAAACTTTAGGTTATTTTAGTAGGTGATTATTTTTAGTCCCTAAAAAACTCAAAGTATACAATGTAATTTTAAGCCTAGGAATTATCAATTACAAATAATAGTGGGCAAGATATAATTACATCAGCAACAAGGGAGCACAAAATATCTTCCTGACCAAACTGCTTGCTAGCAACAGCGGCTCTGATGCGAGAAAGAACTTGATCCTTATTACGCACATCCATAGTCTCAGAACTGTTCTCAACCAGCTCATCCAAGATTTCAACTGTCTTATTGATGGCTTTAGTGTACCCACTGATGATCTCACTTGGGTGCAGGCCCATCCTTATAAGTTCCTCTGCATTTTGAAGGAGCTCCCCAGCAAAAGAAATTGTCAAATTAGCACCATCCCCAATTTCCTCTTGTTGGGCCTTGCCGGCCAAAACAAGAATCTTAGCAGCAGGATGCTGAACCTCAAGTTCATTCACAATAGTGGCGGCGTCATTGGTCACAAACAGCTTGTCTAAATGATTGATAACCATCTTGTTCATACCTAAACACAAGATAAATTAAGAACAAACTACTTAGAAATGCTCTATATTCAGTAACAAATAAAGACAGACAGCACTTAAATGCTAGGTTTTGCACTAACATTTCCATTCCCAAAAGAATCATATAAATAATAAATTTGAGTTATTCAAATCACTTTATTGTAAAGAGACAATTACTATGATCAAGTGGCAGAATCATTGATCACAAACAGGTTGTCTAAATGATTGATAACATTTGTGTCCATACCTAAATACAAGATAAACTAAACTAGAACTACTTCGAAATGTTCTATAATTAGCAAGAAAAAAAATCCCAAAAATCAAATTAAATAATAAATTTGAGTTCTTCGAATCACAAATACATTTACTAGGTTGTCTAAATGAGTTGATAACATTTGTGTCCATACCTAAATACAAGAAAAATGTAGAGAGAGAGAGAGAGATACCATTGGGACCAAGAGAGGTGCGAGTGATAAGGGAGAGTTGCTTGCAAGCATCGATGTTCTTGAGAACGGCTTCGTCAAGACCAGAGAGGTGCTTGTGGCCTTCTTTCAGCATTGATTGTATTCCATGTGACTGCATTTGTAACCCCATTCTCACTTCTCAGATCGATCGCCTTCTTCTTCTTCCTTAAACCCTAACCCTACTATGGAGACTACTCTCAGAAACACACACAAAAGAAATATGTGCTTTTTTGAATTAAGCCCACCAGTGGAATCAGAAGTGAAAACCGGAATGTCCTAGAAGGCCTAGAATCCGAATCCGGATCCGGACCAAGTTAAGGTCCAAGATTCATTTTTTGAAACCCAAGGCCCAGAATGTGGTTTTTTCTTTTTCTTTTTCTTTTTTTGAAGCTGAATAATGTGGTTTTTTCTTTCTTCTTCTGTTTTTTCCTAAACATCTCTCAAGTTTATATACTAAGCGCGTGTTATTGGTCCCTCAGTCACTAAAGTTTCAAAAAATGTATATTATTAATGTCTTCGTTAATTTGCATTAGTTTTGTGCTTATGTGCTTAACGAAATAATAACATTATATGTTTTAAATGATGTGACAAATTTTTTGTTGTTAAAAAATTACCTATCTCCATAAAAAGAAATCTTTTTTATTCATCTGGGTTCAAATCATACTAACTCCACTAGAGATCAACAAAGAGAACAAATACAAATCGAAAGGAATAATTTTATCCAATCCTTACATTATGTCTCTTGCATGTCTCTGTGAAATAATTGGACGATAGTATAGAATGAAGTGTAAGATAATAGGGGTGTTTATTTCTGTCTTTATATACTCATTGTGGTACATTTACAATAACATCTAATTGAAGAAAGGTTTATTAGGAGGTGTGTAGCCAACTCATTGATCCACTAAAACCAACCTAATCCAACCCAACCCATTAAGTTGGGTCAGTTTTTAAGAGTTGGTGGTTTGGGTTTGATTGTCAAAAAATTTGTACGTGGGTCAAGCTAGGTGCAAGTTGCAAATTCACAAATCCACCTAACTCAACTCAACCCACTTATATTTAATATATACTTAAAAAATATATTATTTACTCTTTTGTTTATGAATTGAGTTAGGATAGAACTATGTAATATCCTACTAACTATAAAATAATAAAACCAATTTATGTTGATTTTGTTTCCCAACTAAGTTGAGATAGAACTATTTGATATCTTGCTAACTAAATGTGTTGTTATTTGATTTGATAATTTGTGTATGGTAGTGCTATTACTTAGAATTTTCATATGGCAAGGAGAGTAAATAAAATTATTTGGTTTGATTAAAGCACTAATAAAATAGCTTGTATTTAAATTTGCCCTTTTTTTGTGTTGGTGTTGTTCTAATACTCAGTTAAATAAATAAAAAATGTCCAACCCAAGCTTGTGGGTCAAATTGAAAAAATCCCTAAACCCAACCCATGCACACTTACAAACTATGTTTTAGCTTGAGCTTGTCAAATAGTCCAAAACCTTGAGCTCGGCTTGACTTGGCTTGATTCATTAGTCAACTCTAGCTCAACGCTTTGTTTGTTTTGGCGATAATGTTTTCTAGAAAATAAGTCGTTTTTCAAAATGTATTTTCTATAAAACTTTCTCATTTTCTTATGTTTTGTTTAAATGAGTTGAAAAACAATTTCATAGCTTCCCTTATTTAGCTTGCTATGAAATAGAGTTGTTTTCCAAATAAAATTAGTGGAAAACAATCTCTAAAAATAAGCCATATTTTTTTAGTTGACCAAATATAGTTTTCATTTGACTTTTTTTTTTTTTATGCTACCAAACACTGAATATACAAAAAACTATTTTTACACAATGTTTTCCATTTAAACAAACGAAGCACAAGCTCAAACTCAAGTTTAATATTTAACTTTTGAGCTCGAGATACAATACAAGTACATTATTGTTGATGCCCATTTTTTGCAAACCTGTACCCAAAGGCCCATAAGGAAGAAAGCCCAATGAGAAGCAAGGCCCAAAGACTCACCAAGAAGACCGAAGAGCAAAGAAAGAAGTGCAAGTGAAAGCCATCTGCCGCAAAATACAAGTCTACCACAGAATACAAGTCTACCGCAGAATACAACTTTGCCGCAGAATACAGTTCTTTGGCAGGATGGCTTCGGCAGATGAAGATAAATTGGGTCCAATGCCCTTTTGATCCGGTCAACATTATTTGGCCCACAAAGGCCCAAATCCTTTTGTATAAAAAAAGATAGGTGTAGGAACTGATATGAAAAAGAACGATGAAAGGAAACAAGGAGCAGTAGGAAGTGTCAGCAGTAGGAATCACGTGAAAGAAAGAAAAGCCCAAACTAAAGAAAATGACAAACATAGCAAGAAACGTGTGAAAGACTTGCAGCAGGACAAAACAGAGTTGATCTGCTATGGCAGGAATGGAGTGGGAACGAAAGAAGACAAAAACAGAAGGGTCGGGGTACCACCAACCCGTACCCAGCCAATACAAGGGAGGTGGTCTCACAGTTAAAGAGATTTAGAGGGTGTGGTTTGGTGGTGAGGGGAAAAGGGGATCTATATTTGGTTTCCTACCATTACTTCTTTTGGGAATATATCCTGCTGGAATGGTATCTTACCCAAAAGATGTAATAAATGGTTGGGACCATCTGATACATGCCATAGAGCTAGGTAGTGAGGTAGCCCAATCCTGATCTTTGAACCTAGAGGTAGAGGTATACAGCAGGAACAAACAAAAGAGAATTTTGTCGTGCAGCAAACATGTTCTAAGCAAATGGCAATGGTCAGGGCAACCAATGGGTGAGTGGGTAATCTTGAAAGGATGCCCACAACAAACCAAAGAACAGTTGGTGAAGCCCTAAGGATAAAATGGAGAAATCCCATTAAATCAATTTGCTATAAAAGGAAGGTAACCATGGCAGAAAAAGGGACGGAGGTAGAGGAAAAAACAGGGGAAAGAGTGAAAAATAGGGGAAGAAGAAAAACACCCAGAGAGGAGAGAAAGAAAGAAAAAGAAGAGAGAAAACACGGCAGGAATAGGGGCATGCATTAATAAACCATCTTTTCTCTCCCTCTTAGCAAACCCACTCTTTAAAATCTCCAAAAGTAATAGCTAGTAGTCATTTACGCCTATTCTCCAAAATGAACAACTTTTATGGTAGGAGCCCATGATAAAGTTGTTGAAGTTGGAGTTTGGGTTCTTTCTTGGTTTACTTATTCTATGGGCAGATTTAATACTTCATTTTAATTGCAAATATATTTGATTTCTCTCATTATAACTTATATCTACCGTATTTAGTTATCTTGCTGTAGCACATTTTTATTACATCTGCCGCATTAGTTGTCCTGCTGTGGTGTCTTTACTTGTTGTACTTGTTATTCTGCTGTAGCACATTTTTTATTATATTCACCATGTTAACTATTGTACAAGCTAAACCTTTCCTGCCAAAGCTTTCTCCTTTATTTGTTATTACGTGTTTTACTTTTGACACAAACTAATCATTATCCTGCCATAAGTATATATATACATATACATTGTTTCTCATGTTCTGAAAAATATATTTTATATATGTATATGTGAATACATATAAGTATATATACTCATATATGTATGTATATATTTGAGAATATGCTAACCCATTTAAACTAACATTTGTTTGATAGATATTTTCTTTGGATTTTAGATTTGTTTATGCGTAGGAAGTAGAAAAGTGTTTCTACAGTAAAAACGAAGAGTGGTCATTCACATTGTAGAAGGCTTTAAAGCACGACAGACAGCTTTAATGCACAACAGACAACTCTATTGCACAAGACTTTACAGCAGGAAGCTTTAAAGCACGACAGGAAGCTTTACTACACAGTAGAAAGCTTTATTGCACAGCAGACAGTCTTATTACACAGCAGACAGTTTTACTACGCGGCAGACAGTCTTACTACACGGCAGAAAGTTTTGCTACCTAGCAGAAAAGTCAAATCTGTGGCAAAAACTGGAGAAAAGTTCATTTTGCGGCAGAAACATCAATCCTGCGGCAAAAATTGACTGCGGTAGAAACAGAAAAGTCAATCCTGCGGCAGAAACTGGAGAAAAGTCTTCTGTGGCAGAAACAGGGGATAAACCCACTTTGCAGCGTCTTCCCTTAGACTTGGACTCAACATTTGCGCACAAACCGGACCAAATTGAGTTGTAGTTAGACTGGTCTCAACTCCCTTACTCAGAACACTTGGGCCTACTACCGTGGAAGGCAGCCCAGCCCAACGCACACAAAAAAGGCCCCTACATTAAAATGGCGACTCCACTGGGGAGTTGGGATCAAGATGGGGAGAATGAGAAATTTCTCCCTCGCAAACATGTTTCCAAGTCCTTACCTAAGTAAGACATGCAGATGTTCTTAAACCTTCTAAGCTATACTCTCAGGGAAGTATCCAAAACGTCATAGCAGTCCCATAGCAGAATCCTGCGGCAGAATACAACAACATTACCGCAGGACAGTACCATAGCAAAATTCTATGGCAGAATGCAGCAACGTTATCGCAGGACAGTACCATAGGTAGCGTTACCGCAGGACAGTACCATAGGCAGCGTTACCATAGGACAGTACCGTAGCAAAATTTTGTGGTGAAATGCAACAACGTTACAGTAGGATAGTACCGTAGTAGAATTCTATGGCAAAATACAGCAACGTTATAGTAGGAGAGTGCCGTAGCAGAATTCTGTGGAGCAATGTTAAACAGAGCAGAAATGAGAACTCTACAATAGAAGGCCTTTACAATACTTGGTCTTATCCTGTAAATGCCACTTGTTTTCCTTATCATGCATGTGAGACATGTGGCAAGCCACTTATTCAAACATGCAAAACCAAAAGTTCCACCACTTTTTGCTCTCACTTATTTTAAGGAAGTACTAGTAGCTTTCTAAACTCTCTCCATCTCCACCATCCAGCACTTAAAGTAGAAAAATTTCTTCATTCCCTCACAAGGTTTCAATAATTTTCTTCATGCTAGTGATTCTAGCTCTACTTCCCCTCAAAAAACCAAAAGCTAGAAACAAAAAAATGAAGCTATAGCAGCCAAAGGAAAACTTTCATCATTACTATACTGTTGCGAATCACTATTTCCTCCGCAAAGTATCCCTTAGCAAACTTTTCCAGAAGTGTAAAATGTCCCTCCGCAGAAATTTCGTAGCAAAAAGTACAGATCCTTCGGCTGGCTGTTCATAGCAAAATCTGCTGAATTTTAGAAGTGCAGAATGTGTCATCTGCTGAGTATTTTATAGCAGAAAATTTCAGAAGCCAGAATGTAGATCTCTCCGTAGATTATTTACAGGAAAATCTGCTGAATTCTAGAATGTTCTTCGGCAGACTGTTCACAGCAGAATATTTTGTAGCATAATATTTTGCAGCAAAATTTTCAAATATATCAAAATCAATGAAAGGAGGAGGGAGAACTAATCGATTCGGCGATATTGAAACATCCGCTTTCAACCAAAGCATACATTGAAGGCATGTGACGAGGTGATAAAGTGTCCAAATTAAATCCAAACCTTGGAATGAAGCCAACAACTCAGTTATTGTGTACCCTCCATGAAGAAGCCCAAATCTACAAGCTGCTTGCGAACTGCTCTTTGTCCATTATTGGGTCTAGCAAACCGATTCAACGGCCTCGAAGGGTTGAGAAGTTCTCTGCGAAGCACCTCAGAGGATTTATGCCTAGAGTGGCATTAATGATGATTATCCTTATAATGTTTCTAAAAAAGAATGTATCAGATTACTTGTTCTACAAACTATGCAACTCTACCACTACTTTTCAAGTCATGAAGCTCATTGGTGCCCATGTCCCATCTTAGAAGAACTCTGCAATAGTGACAAACTCAAAGCTCTTTATTTTAGCTTGTGTTCAAAAGGGAAATAGAAAAAACAATTGCTCACACACATTCTGCTGTAAATAGAGTTGCTTGTCTTATTGCCGTAGAAAACTATTACGTGATTTTTATTGAAGGCGTTCTACTACAAGGGCATTTTGCCACAAGAATAAAGAAGCATGCTATCCCAAGAAGATGTTGGCACGTCATGGGAAATTCTATATTAGAAGCCGCTGGCTTTTCGCTATTACTAGCCAACCATGAAGTAAGAGACGTAGCAAACTCCATCTAAATATGCCCATACTCAAAGCCAGCAAAGGAACCATGGTTGTGAGTTCTTGGCAAAAGCCCATAATGGGGGCTACACTCAATCAAACCCGCAAAGGAGCCATGATCGCAAGTCTTTGGAAAGAATCTGCAGAAGAGCTATAGCCACAATCATATGTAGCAAAAAATACATGGGAAGCAATTGTGCTTGCAGTGGAACGAAGTCAAAGCATTCTTGGGAAGTAACTTTTTCCCAAATTCTCTAGCAACGAAGAATTTCTACAATATGGCAACTTATAGATCCATGGCATCTAATTTTTTTTTTTTTACTGAAGAATGCATGAACCACATGATGGAGCATCAACACCAAGAGAAGGTGATATCAAGTTTATCCAGTTGTCTCACACGCTGGAGGCTAAAGCTCATTTTACGGCAAACACGGGAAGCCTCCTGCTGAAAGCTAAGGACTTATTCTGGTATATTAGGGGCTATCCCATTTTGCAACAAAATTTAGGAAGTCTTCTTCAAAAAGCTAAAGACTCATCCAGTTGTCTCACGTGCTGGGAGCTAAGGCCCATTCTGCAGTAAATTTAGAAAGCCTGCCGCAAAGTACTTAGAGTATCAATATGAAGCAGCAACATCATGTATCTTCTACAAAAGCTTGGTCTTTTGCGTGGTTCAAGAAAGCTTGGAGGAGGAGAGTAATGAAGGAAAAAACAAAGAGGTTGTGGCAGAAAAGGATATATAAGTTGTGGCAAAAGAAAAATTGGAGGAAATTTAACCTGGGGTCAGACCCACAGGAACCAAGACCCATCTCAATTAGCTCAAGACTTTCAGAAAAGGAGAAATCATAATTGATGCTATTACTAAAAAAATTCAAAGATGTCTTCGCATGGGATTACAGTGAAAATGCCAAGATGGGATCTTGCGCTAATAGTGCATACGTTGAATGTGGGCCGCGAGGCCAAGCTAGTAGCCTAGCCTGCCAGGGCATTCCACACTGCCTGCCAGGGTATTCCATACTGAAATAGAAGGGGCAAAGCTTTGAGGAAGGAAGTACAGTAGGTAGCCTTCGAAAGGCTACAACAGATCATGATGAGCCTTCCCACTGTGCAAGCCTAAATCCGTAAAAAACCATTGTTACTCTACCTAGTCACTAACTCGTATGCCATAGGTGCATTGATTGCCCAAGAAGATGGAGGTGGCATAGAGCAACCAGTTTACTACATCAGCCATGCTCTAAAAGATACAAAAAACTCGTTACCCAAGGGCAGAAAAAGGCATGCTTGACTATTGTGTATGCTTCGCAAAGGTTACGCCATTATTTCTTGGCTTACGAGGTGTGGCTGATGACTAAGTCTCACGCCATCAAAGCCTTGTTGCGACAACTGATTCTCTCTGGCAAAATATCCCAGTGGTTGTTACAATTGTCAAAATACGACTTGAGAATGGGGACACCTAGGGTAGTGAAAAGCCAGGCTCTAGCAGATTTATTGGCACAGTTTCCAGGAGAGGAAGAATTCTCACTGGATGATGAAGTCCCAGGAGAAGTAGCCATGGCAAAAGAAGTCAGTGAGTTTGATGGGTCTTCTACTACCCAATTTGGAGGAGGCCCAAAGAAAGTTGAAAGAAGTACATGACAAGACTTACAGATCCTGCGGGGAAGTCAGCCTTTACCGCAGACTCCAGAGGACAGACTTTTATTGGCCAAGTATGGGAAAGATGCAGATCAAGTCCAAACCCAGTGTGGAACTTGCCAGCTTGCGGCAAACAGAGAGGAAAATTACATTGTGTTCATCAGCGAAGACTAGAGAAGCCCATTCATGCAGTACTTGACAAAAGGCGTCCGCCGCAAAAAACACAGCAAAAGATACAAGCTTAAGAGGTTGACAACACAATATTTCTTGCGTGATACGGTCCTTTTCAAAAAAAGGTACAGTGGAGACCCCTTAAGATGTTTGGGCCCTAAAGAAGCAAAAGAAAATATAAAAGAAATACACTCAGGAGAGTGTTGGGAGAACCAGAGGAAGAAAAAGCTTTACAAATGCCTACTGCAAATGGGTTACTACTGGCCTGCCATGAAGAAAGACACGGCAGAATTTGTAAAAAATGCCACAACTGCCAACTACAGGCCAACTTGATTCACACTCATCCGTAGAATCTACATAGCACCTGCCAGACGCTCCTTGGGCTTATAGAAATTCACCAAAGTTAGCCACAGGGTTTTCACCTTTTTCCTTGGTCTGCGGGACAGAGATAATGAGCTCGGCAGAAGTAATGACTCCATCTCTGAGAGTTATGCAGATGCGGTAGAAAGAAAAAGAAAAAGAAGTCTTTGCGGCAGAAAGGTGCGAAGACCCAGAGGAGCTTGATGAAAGGAGGGAAGAGGCCTAAGAGCGGAGCTACGAATATAGACAAAAGATGACTGAAGCATGTAGCAGAATGACAAAGAAAATGTTTAGAATAAAAAGAAAGTGAAGATTTTTTGTGAAAGCATCCTTATTGCCTCTTGAAAGAAGAACATCTATAGTGGCACCACTTGTGGGCACCTTAAAATGAGTGGCAGACTTAGTCATTTTTGCAGAAAGATCAATTTTGTAGCAAAACCAGAATTTATGGCAGAATCAGAAATAGCTTGCAATGCAAACAACAAAGGCCCAACATCCTTCTCCGCAGAAACTTCATCTTGGCAAAGAATACATTATCAGCAAATGAAAGATTACTCCATTATGATGAGGGCTTGCAATGTTAGCTTTACGCTTTCTTTTAAGAAAAAGAAATGAAGATACGTGAATGCAAAGAGGAGAAGAAGGCACAAGAAAAGGGAGTGAAGTCACCCTTTGATCTACATACTTAAAGGAAGCTTTCCTCTTGTGAAAGAGCTCTGCTTGAAGAAAGTGAAGTAGCAGAGCTATTTTGATGAAACTCTTTTCAGTCGTTGGCTTAGATGCGAAAGTAGTAGAAGATAACATTTTCTCTATTTTTAGAGAATGAATGAAGCCCGAAGTGAAGCAACCTTAAGTGGCTAAAAGAAAAGAAAAATGAAGACTGTAAGAAGGATCCTTGCTCCGCAAAAATGTTGTTCGCAAAGTTGGCAGAAAGAAGAGTTAAAGAACCCAAAGAGCCAATTTTGAGCATTCTGCAGAGATGAGAAAATGTAAAACATCATAATGAAGAAGAACCCAACAAGAAAGGATGACGAGATGAAGAGATGATGCTAAGGAATACGTGGGGAAAGTAAGCAGTCAAGCCTAATTCTTCTGCCGCAGAATCTGCTATAACCTTCACTTCCTACAGTATAGACGATGCTTTAGCAGAAGCAGAGTAAGATGTGCATTAACACAGAGAAATAAGTGCATATATTGCAGTGAAAAATGTCTACATATTCTGTGGAAGCAAAAAATGAGTATTCATCCCTATAGAAGCAAAAAAGTGAGAAGTGCTACTGCAGAAACGTGAAGAAATAAGTATACAGATGGCCGCAGACATAAAGAACTGAGTACCATTGTAGAAGTCCAAGATCACAAGGAATTTCCAAGAAGTAAACCAAGAAACAAGCAAAGAAATGATGAAGAGAATGATGCACACATCATCATCATCATCAACAATCCCTTGGAATGAAAACCATATGGGAAGAAAAGAGTTAGTAAAGTGAGAAGAAAACCGTTAAGCTCGAATGGCAAGAATAATGGATCACAGGTCCATGAAATAAACAAATGGGTCTTGAGGGAGCAAACGGGCTTAAAGGAACCAGGAAAGAGAGAATAACAAACCCATGGGCAGTGTATGACGTGAAAAAGTAAGAATGAGCCGTGGTAGGCTCAAAAGTAATGTAAGCAAAGAAAGTAAGAGGTTGATGGCAAGCCCATGAGCCCCAAGGATAGTATACAGTAATTGGGCTGGGGAAGCCCAATGAAATTAGTAAAAACTCATGGGAGTAAAGAATTGAAACGGGCCGAGGATACCCAAAAGAATAAAATGGGACAAAGGAGCCCAGATGGGACAAAGGAGCCCGAAAGTGATGAAATGGGCCGAGGACGCCCAAAAGAATAAAATGGAACAAAAGAGCCCGAAAGCAATGAAATGAGTCAAGGAAGCCCAAAATTGCATAGTACAAGCCCAATGATAGTACTGGGCTAATGGAATTTAGCAAAAGGAAAACATACAGCAGGCTCAAAGAGGCCCAGCAGGCATAAGTCATGAATAGCAAAAGGAAAACATACAGCAAGCCCAAAGAGGCCTAGCAGGCACAAGTCATAAAGGGCAAAAGAAAAGCATACAGCAGGCCCAAAGAGGCCCAGCAGACCCAGCATCACTCTCATGAACAACAACTTTTTGGCTACCCTTGGAGGGTCGTAAAATTGTAGAAAGAAAGAAAACAATTTGCCTAAGGAGAGTAAATATTGAAACAGCAGGCACGCGAAGAAAAACTGCATGAGTTTTGCATACGAATTGCAAGAGTAATCCATACGCTCAGGGGGCTAAAAGTTGATGCCCACTTTTTGCAAATTTGTACCCAGCCAATACAAGGAAAGTGGGCCTACGGTCAAAGAGATTCAGAGGGCGTGGTTTGGTGGTAGGGGGAAAAGGGGGTCTATATTTGGTTTCCAGCCATAATTCCTTTTGGGAATATATCCTGTTGGGATGGTATCTTACCCAAAAGAAGTAATAAATGGTTGAGACCATCTGATGCATGCCATAGAGCTAGGTAGTGAGGTAGCCCAATCCTGATCTTTGAGCCTAGAGGTAGAGGTATACGGCAGGAATAAACAAAAGAGAATTTTGTCGTGCAGCAAACATGTTCTGAGCAGATGGTAGTGGTTGGGGCAACCAATGGGTGAGTGGGTAATCTTGAAAGGATACCCACAACAAACCAAAAAATAGTTGGTGAAGCCCTAGGGGTAAAAGGGAGAAATCCCATTAAATCAATTTGCTATAAAAGGAAGGTAACCACGGCAGAAAAAGGGACGGAGGTAGAGGAAAAAACAGGGGAAAGAGTGAAAAACAGGGGAAGAAGAAAAACACCCAAAGGGGAAAGAAAGAAAGAAAGAAAGAAAGAAAGAAAGAAAGAAAAAGAAGAGAGAAAACGCGGCAGGAATAGGGGCATACATCAATAGACCATCTTTTTCCTCACTTTTAGCAAACCCACTCTTTGAAATCTCCAAAAGTAATAGCTAGTAGCCATTTAGGCCTATTCTCCAAAATGAACAACTTTTATGGCAAGAGCCCATGATAAGGTTGTTGAAATTGGAGTTTGGGTTCCTTCTTAGTTTACTTATTCTATGGGCAGATTCAATACTTGATTTTGATTGCAAATATATTTGATTTCTCTCATTATAACTTATATCTGCCGTATTTAGTCATCCTGCTATAGCACGTTTTTATCATGTCTGCCACATCAGTTGTCCTGCTGTGGTGTCTTTACTTGTTGTACTTGTTATTCTGCTGTAGCACCTTTTTTATTATATTCACCGTGTTAACTATTGTACAAGCTAAACCTTTCCTGCCGAAACTTTCTCCTTTATTTGTTATTACGTGTTTTACTTTTGACACAAACTAATCATTATCTTGCCATGAGTATATATATACATATACATTGTTTCTCATGTTCTGAAAAAATATATTTTATATATGTATATGTGAATACGTATAAGTATATATACTCATATATGTATGTATATATTTGAAAATATGCTAACCCATTTAAACTAACATTTGTTTGATGGGTATTTTCTTTGAGTTTTAGATTTGTTTATGCGCAAGAAGTAGAAAAGTGTTTCTGTAGTAAAACGAAGAGTGGTCATTCACATTGTAGAAGGCTTTAAAGCACGACAGACAGCTTTAAAGCATGGCAGACAGCTTTAATGCACAACAGACAGCTTTATTGCATAAGGCTTTGTGGCAGGAAGCTTTCAAGCATGACAGGAAGCTTTAAATCACGGCAGGAAGCTTTACTACATAGCAGAAAGCTTTATTACACAGCAGACAGTCTTATTATACAGCAGACAGTTTTACTACGCGGCAGACAGTCTTACTACACGGCAGAAAGTTTTGCTGCATAGCAAAAAAGTTAGACTTGTGGCAGAAACTGGAGAAAAGTTCCTTTTGCGATAGAAACATCAATCCTGCGGCAAAAACTGGTAGCGGCAGAAACAGAAAAGTCAATCCTGCGGCAGAAACTGGAGAAAAGTCTTCTGCGGCAGAAACAGGAGATAAGCCCACTTTGCAGCATCTTCCCTTGGACTTGGACTCAACGTTTGCGCACAAGCCGGACCAAATTGAGTTGCAATTGGACCGGTCTCAACTCCCTTACTCAGAATACCTGGGCCTACTACCGCGGAAGGCAGCCCAACCTAATGCACACAAAAAAGACCCCTACAATTATCAAACTCATATTAAACATATTATCAAACTCATTTGATTTAGAAATGTGGTCTCAACTCTCAATTAATTAAAAACTTAATATGATATTAGTTTATTTTTCTAGCCCACATCAATCTTATTACCAAGTCCATAGACCAACATAAACTCAGCTTGTTTTTTATTGAGCCCTATAATTCACAAGCATGTTCATGAACAAATTTTTTTTGCTTGGGCTTTGCTCATTCATTGAATAAGCCTAAAATTAAGGTTCATGTATGGCTCGTTTATAAACAAACACACATGAACAAAATTTTCTTTGAGCCAACTATGAGCTATTTATTAATAACATGATTCATTTACAGTCTTAGAACTTGTTGGGGATTTTGATGACTTTTTGACCTAACTTGATCATAATAATAAACGGTATGAGGAAATTTGTTTTTTTTAGTTGGAAATGGGGGTTGAGGTGGTATAGGGTTCACATTTTTAAATTGGCCATGGGAATGTTTCAGTTTTTACATAAACTCAAACTCAGTCAAATTATTAAAATATTTCTACCTTTTAATTTTTGTTGCACAAAAGGTAAAGTATCTATTAACAATGTAGTATGCCTCTTTTTTTTTTTTTTTTTTTTCCCTCTAACTATAACCTTATCAAATTTTAGGAATTTTATAAAAACACATCCCATTTATATTTAAAAAACCAAATTTTCTTATCGTGAGTTTAAACAAATGGATCAATGTCATGGGTTCTTTTCCGTTTCTTGTACCTTAGACATGCGTCTTGATGTTATTGGATAGCGCTTAGTCTAGGCTTTTTTCTAAGAAGGAAGTTGGGCCTGGCGCTCCGCAGAATGGGTTCCAAAGTACCATTCTGTCGCTACCAGTTTGTGCGCAAACGTTGAGTCCAAGTCCAAGGGAAGACGCTATAAAGTGGGCTTATCATCTGTTTCTGCCGCAAATGAACTTTTCTCTAATTTCTGCGCAGATTGACTTTTCTGTTTCTGCCGCAGAAGGAAACTTTTCTCCAGTTTCTCCACAGGTTGACTTTTTTGCTATGCAGTAAAACTTTTGCTGTTGTGTCAATAAAGCTTTCTGACTGTGTAGTAAAGCTTTCTGCATAAAGCCTTCTGCTGTACAATAAAGCTTTTGCTGTGCATTAAAGCTGTTTGTTGTGCTTTAAAGCCGTCTGCTGTGCTTTAAAGCGTCTGCTGTGCTTTAAAGCCTTCTACAATGTGAATGACACTCTTCTTTTTACTACAGAAAAACTTTTCTCTTCTTGCCATAAACAAATTTAAAACCCAAAGAAAATACCCATCAAACAAATGTTAGTTTAAATGGGTTAGTATATTCTCAAATATATACATACATATATGAGTATATATACTCTATCGAGAATGAGAGATAATAATTAGTTTGTGTCAAAAGTAAAACACGTAATAACAAATAAAGAGAGAAAGTTTTGGCAGAAAAGGTTTAGGCTAGTTAGTATGCTTAAACAGTAATATAACAA
>NW_027070292.1:63024-138053 GCF_002906115.3 Quercus suber
TACCCCCTTTCCCCCACCACTAAATCACGTCCTCTGAATCCCTTTGACCGTAGGTCTACCTCCCTTGTATTGGCTGGGTACAGGTTGGTGGTGCTCTAACCCTTCTGTTTTTGTCTTCTTTCATTCCCACGTTGTTTCTGCCGTAACAGATTAGTTCTGTTTCATTCTACTGCGTGTTTGTTGTCTTATTTCCTTATGCGTTTCCTGTTGTGCTTGTCATTTCCTTTGGTTTGGCTTTTATTTCCTTCACGTGATTCCTGCTGCTGCCACTTCTTGCTGTTCCTTGTTTCTTTTCATCGTGCTTCTTCATATCAGTTTTCACGCTTATCTTTTTTATACAAAAGGATTTGGGCTTTTGTGGACTAAATAATATTGACTGGATCAAAAGGGTCTTGGGCCCAATTTATCTTCATCTGCCAAAGCCATTCTACCAAAGAACTATATTTTGTGGCAAAGTTGTATTCTACAGCAAATTTGTATTCTGCTGCAGACTTGTATTCTGCTGCAGATTTGCATTTTGCTATAAATTGCTATCATTTGCACTTCTTTCTTTGGATCTTTCTTGCTCTTCAGTTTTCTTGGTGGGTCTTTAGGCCTTGCTTTTCATTGGGCTTTCCTTCGAATGGGCTTTCGCGTCTTGCAACTTACTGGGCTTTCTTCCTCACAGGCCTTTGGGTACAAATTTGCAAAAATGGGCATCAACAATCAACAAGTTGACTTAATCACACTTACCATTTTCTCAAAGTAAAAAAGAAAAGAAAATAAAAGAAAAGAAGAAGTCAACTTAACCAAAAATTGAACATCTAAAATACTTTTTAATCAATTTTATGCATTATTAATCATTTTTTATACAAAATTAAATAATGTTTGAAGAGAGTTTTTTTTTTTTTTTTTTTTTGAGAATTAATGGGCTTGGTTAAAAAAAAAATCGTTTCATTCTAAACATGATCCATTTTCATTATGAAAAAAGAAGAAGTTTTCTTGTATATTTATAGCAAGGCCAAACACAATTTTTTCATTGTGGCCTTAGGTTACAACTTATAATTAGTTTTGCAGCTAAACTTTATCTTTAAATAAAAATCCCTCACTATATATAGTAAATTATGGCTCCCTTGTTACATAATATTATCAACATTGACCCAAAAATCAACTTTATCCTAAGAGGAAAAAGAAACCATAAATTAATTATACGATTGGATGAGCAATTTTACTTCAAAAGAAATGTACAAATAGATCAGAAACTCAACTAAACAGGACAACAACAACACCACAACAATTTTCAAATCACCCATGAAATCATGCTATTATCCTCCAATTTAAAGAAGAAGAGGAAAAGTGTCTCTCACTTTCTTTAAGTTGATATTTTGTTCCGATTCATCGCTTCAAACCCAATTAAAAAGAAACACATTCTACTACCAATAGATTATTTATGAAAGCTCATTCTCAAGCAACATGTTCAAAAGTATTCCATGTGCACTCCTATCGCATCTAAATAGACACCACTTCTTCCATGGAAACCAACAACCTTTCCTGCAGCAACACTTGATGTGAAAGCATGACCAATCTCATCACCATAGGGCCCATATCTGCCATTGTTTGTGTAGAATGTAATGGACCGCAAGGCTTGGAAGTTATCAGTCCCTTTTACAGGTCCAGAAAATCCCACAACGCCAACCAAGAATTCCGTTGATATATCAAACTTTATCTACCAAACCAAAATACAGATTTTGCGTAAAATAAACTTTTGGTCCCTACGATGTAGTAGTATATGTTTAATTTTGGCCCTAAGAGTTTGGATTTGGTTTTTGAAATTTTAAAGTAGGTAATAATTTGATCTCTCCATCTAAACTAACCATATAATTATTACGGAAGTGCTCAAACCCATCTCATATTTTTAGGAAATCAAAAAGAATCAACCCCTTCCCATTAAAAAAAAAAAAAAGAAAAGAAAAAAAGAATCAACCCATGGATGGAACTCTGGAAGGCCAAGATTATTCCAATTCTAAAATTGGAAAAGGCCAAAATTCAAACTTTTTGAAATTTAAATACCAAAACTTAACTTAACCAAACTTTTAGGGACAAAAAAATATAATTTAGCTTTACTTTATTTTTATCAAGAAGAAAAAAGAAAACACTTTTTGGAAAAATAAAAATAAAAATTATGCAAGCTTGTAAAGTTTATTGTATGTTCTACAGCTTAACTGACAATCAAAATAACATGGTATTTAACATCTTTGTATAATGTTTCAGAATTAACTGCAATTTTTTTATGAATTAAATAATAAAGAAATATTGTAAACTAAAAAAATGTGTACAATGGTTTACAGTTCTATGAAAATGTGTACAATATTTTATACATTTGTTTAGTCTATAATAATATTATTTAAAATTTACATTTATAGTAATATATATATATATATAGAAAATTGATAGTGCAATGTAAATCAATAAATATCCTAATTATAATAATAAAGCTAAAGTGCAAATTGCACCCTCGAAGTTTGACTTAAATTCATTTTAGTTCTCTAACTTTACTTTTGTTCAATTTAGTCACTTAAGTTTCAAAATTATTCAATTTAGACATTTTTTTTCAATTTTGTTAAAAAATTGCCATTAAAAAAGTATTATTTTCACATGAAAAATTCTATAAAATTAATAAAAATATTTTATAGATTTTTTTTGTAAGAATTTATTTTAATTAGTTAATTGCATACTTAACAACAAATTTTTTTAATGGATTGGATAAAGGGCCTGAATTAAATAAATGAGAAAATTAGAGGACTCAATTGAACGAAAATAAAATTAAATGACTAAAATAAATTCTAGTAAAACTAAGAAGGTGCACATTGCATTTTAGCCTAATAAAAAAAAAATTACCGTATTAATTTTGTTACCGCCTGCTCCACCATGCTTGTGTGACCAAATATGCTTCCCGTCTCTGCTTTCATACAACACACGTATGGCATGAATCACTGAATCTCCAACGTGCAAATGCAATTCTCGGATTCCAGAAAAAACTCCATCATCCCATTCCTTCCCACCATGCCCACCCCACGGCCCAGGTCCTCGAGGTACAACCGCTTTCATCTTATTCTCCAACTATATATTATATAAATTAAACAATTTGATCATCAATATATAATATCGTTTAGTCCTTCCTAGCTTCAATAAATTAATTAATAATAATAGAACAACAACTTTGGGAAACCAAACCTCTCGCTGCATTGTTTTTACATAGACACCAATGGCATCAACATAATGACCTGCACGACCATGGAATCCAACAATTACGCCACCCTCCATAGGTAAGGAGAATGGTGTACCTTTCTCAGATCCATAGGGTCCATACTCGGTCTTATTTGTATAAAAACGTAGGGAATGGATTACAGTATAGTTCGAGTAAACCGCAACTGTACCATTAATGGATGTCAAGTACTCTTTAGGCCAGTCGAGCAATATCTACACATAATATTATGCAGTCAAAAAGAAATCAGCTTCAAAAAAATGCATGATTGTAACTGAGTTAATTTTATGAGGGCATGCAGTAGCAATATGTACCTTGTCATTTCGATGGCCGCCATTACCACCAATCTTATTAGAATTCTGGAGTACACCATCTTGATCACCACATTTCAATGAAATTGAATCGATGGCACCTCCATGAAAAATTATTATCTCAGTGATCCCACCCTTATTGGCCTTGAAGCTCCATTGGTTTCCACCTTTACCTCCCCACGGTCCAACCTTCAAGCATTCCTCCATGTGGCAACCTGCAAAAGCTGCAACACATATACATGTATGTATATAACAACAATGACAGTATATTGTTTTGATTTTTTTTATTAAAATAAAGAGATGAACACACAGAGAGTACTGAAGCGACAACCTGTATTCTTTTTCGTTGCGTTACTACAAAGAATGACATCTCCTTTTGCTTTTAAAAAAGAAAAGAGATGCAATAGGAGTTCTGTATTCTTTTTCATTGCCTCTCAAGTTACCACAACGAATGGCATCTCCTTTTATAACTAAAGAGAGATGCATACTTACAAATTTCTACTCCCAAAGGACCATACGATACGTGTCCTTGTAATTATTTATGAACTCTAGTTTGTTCAAGTTTCAAGCTAGTTTTTCTCAACCAAAAAAAGAAAAGAAAAGAAGTTTTAAGCTAGTTTTATTTGAGCTACCCTTTTTTTTTTGGTTTTAACTTTTAACTAGCATTATGCTTATGTGATGCTCGACTTAATCAAAATTCATAAGTAAATAATTTTTTTATTAATTTACTTAAAATTAAATATAAAATAGATAATAAAAATAACTGAATATTTTATTTTTAAGTTATATAATGAATGCATATTGTGTAAGACTAAAATGCATATAATAATAATAATTGAATGGAAGATGGTAGAGATACCTTAAAAAAATATATAAAAGGATTTTGAATAATACATTGAACTTTAAGGCTCAAAATCAAGTTTTTTTTTTTTTTTTTTGGAGAAAAGCTTAGGGATAAGACCTTGGTAATAAGTTTGTATTGATAATTGAAAAACAATATGAACAACCATTTGTATTATTTGATCTCATCCTCTATCTCTATATTATTGACAAAACAAAATAAGTCAGCAATATATATACACACGTGTGTGTGTGTGTGGGTTTGATAATGACCACAATCATATTTATAATTTATAAATTCTATATTTGATTTTAAAAGAAAAAAAACATGTTAAGTTAACAACAAAGTTGTATCCATCATACCTTGCATTTTAGCACACATCAGTCACCTATCTACCATTTAGGTGGCACCAGTGAGATCTAGCTAAGGTAAGGAATTTCATGTCATGCATATTCACTATAATGCCCCAAAGATATCATTCAAAGCAATGAATGAACTACTTTTATTTTTTATTTTTTTATTCCTTGTCCAACTTTGTTAAAGGTGAATTAATATTGTTGGTGGTGCATGAACTCATCCTCGCACTACTTGCATAGTTATTTAGCCAAACGTAAGTGCTTACACTCGAAAGGAAACTGATTAAAAGATATATTAAGGGAGCAATATAAGTAGATCATAGATTAGAGTATTTACTGAAAAGGAAGTAGAGCTAGATCCAAAAACTTTCCTTAACATTTCCTCAAAAAAGATACAACTTTAAATACTAATTTTTAATACCCAGAATGAAATGGATACAATTTGTAAATGATTTTTGTGTAGTTAATATATATTAATGATGGGGTTGGCTTCAAAAAAATTCAACTAAAAAAAATGATGGCGCTGCAATCTATTTATTTTGGAGATAAGATTTTATTTACTCTTAATAATAAAAACTTAGAAATTATAGGAGAAGATGATAAGAACAAAAAAAAATATATATATATATATATCTATTTTTTTAATAAAAAAATTATTTGGTCATTAATTTTTTCTATGTAATTTTTTGAAAAACAATAACTATTTTTGTCATTTAAAAAATATTGTTGTCATTTTTTATACTTTATTGCGGGGAAAAAAAAACCTACAAACCACTCATTATTTAGGGCACCCAAACCACCAATGTTATCGAGATAGTCAAATCCATGTGAGTTTTAATGTTTATTAAAAAAAAATTTGCACTCTTAATAAACTATATATATATATATATATAGATAGTAGAACATATACTTTTTTAATCAAAATTCTATTTATATTTATATATGGATTACTATTATACAAATTGTTTCAAAAACAAATTGTCTTTGTTACACGGTATTTATCTAAAAACTTATCAATATAAGATTTTAGATAAACACACAGCTCAAAGGGCTTTATCATTATCCATTGAGTTGCTAGCTTTATCATTATCTTGTAGCATGTTTGGTGATGAAGCTTTCTTGATCTCTCAAATGAAAATAAGAAAAGTTGAAACTTGAAAGATCTCATGTTTTCATTGGAATTTAAAGAAAAATAAGTTATTTTATTTATTTTTTATTTGAGAAGATTAAAAAAAAAACAAAAAACAAAAAACAAAAAAAAACAAAAAAAAAAACTTTTTTTTTGAGAAAAGAAGTTAATATGAATAAAACATAGGTTGCATATTTTCTTAAAACACTTACACTTACTTTATCCAAAGTGATTGATAAGATCAAAAAAATTGTTGTTTTTATCTAAAACATTACATCAATTCCATCAAGCCACTTGGCATAGCTTCTAAGCCTTTACTGCAATTTGGTGAACCCACTTGGCACAACCATAGCTTCTAAGCTTAACTTTTATTACATAGTATAAGTATATGATATGCACAAATTTTTTTTCTCAAAAAAATTGAATAATGGAGTTCTCACTTATTTTATTAAGGGGTCACTAAGAAAACTAGGTAATAAATATGCTTCTTCATTGATATTAAATTGAAATATATCATTGGATTAAAAATAAATAAATTATAGGTTAAAAGGCAAAGCCAATCCTCTAAGTTTCACCTTTTGTCATTTCAGTTTTCGAAATTTGACTTTTGTCATTTCAATCCTCTAAATTTCAATTATACTCAATTCGGTCATTTGTTTACTATTTGTTAAATTGCACCATTAACTTACACAAAATGACACTGTTTTATAGTAAAAGACATCCTTAACCTTAAGGTTCAATCCCTGCTTACACCAAAAACTGATTAGTGTCTTGGTCTGATGATAAAGAGCGCTCATCGTGAATGGATGCCATAGGTTAAAATTCTCTAAAAAATAATAATAATAATTTTTTTTAATTTCTGAATTTGATAAAAAAAACATAAACTAAACCCAAGTGGCTGCAACCATAGTTATCAAATCTAGACGGGAGATTAACCCGGTTTATGAATTGAGTCACTAGGTCACTAGTTCAACCAATAGGTCAAATAAAAATATTTTAAAAATTATATATATATATATATATATATATATTTTATACATAAGTTTGAGAAATCATAACATAAATATGTAAATTAACAAAAAGAAGGCGGCATATGTCTAAATTAAACTCGCTATTATAATTCAAAATCAAGGTTTCACAAGTAATAGCATTAAAAATTCTATAAAATTCACAAGCAAAATAAACCAATGTTATAAGATTGCAACAAAGTTTTTTGCTAAATAAAATTTTATTACATGTCTTTAAATTCTACATATTAAAAAAAAAAAAAAAAGAAGAGAGAAGCTAAAACTATGTAAATAAAGGAAGAGGAAAAAAAAAAATGTTAAAGACTTAAAGTTAAAGCAATAAACAAATGAAACACAAAAAATCGTAAGCAAAAGAAGAGAAAGTAAGGTTTAAACAATAAAATATATAACATATTCTGAGATACTCATACCTATGTGCTAATTAGCCAAGTGAAACTAAAAAGTAATTTGTTTATAACATAAAATTGATGCTCAGTTGCAAGTTTGGAGAACTGAAACTGTGAAAAGTGATGGGTAGAGTAGTGTAAATTGGCAAGGAAGTGATAGAACAGTGCATTTTTTATATTTCTTTAGGTTTTCCCTTATTTAAATTACTATATTATCACACATTAAATAATAAAGAAGTCAATGAGATGGACCTATTAATATAATTTTGCACAATTCACAAATCCAATTGGGTCATTAAAACCCAGTTGGGTCACATGTTTTGCTTAAAACCCGCCGGGCTTTACCGGTTTTGACCAGGTCTTGTGCACATCTGATCCAATTGATAACCCAAACTGGTCTATGTGTTAGGTCACCGGGTTACTGGTCCGACCGGTCGGGCCATGCCGGGTTTAATTAATAACATTGGTTGCAACTCTATTCTAAACAAAGTTTTCTGTCGTAACTGGTTTGTACCTCATTCCATCCATCATGACCTTTGCTTAAAAGTTTGCTAGTAGCTGGGTTTGTGATTGGTTTGTTTGTAAAAACAAGATGTTGGGTATGATTAGCACCAATCTGGTGCGGTAGTATAGTCTAATGTTAGGATGATGCAATGCAGCACTGTTTTCATGCTGAGTAGGGAGTTTATGTTAGGGTAGATGCCCTTGTGACAGTGCTGATCTGCTCTCTTCAATTGCATTGTTGTTTTACGAACCCAGCCACCTGGTAGACTCTGAGCTCAAGAAGAGAGTTCATCCTTGCTTCCTTGGAACTTAGGATTTACCACATATTTATGTGGCAACAAATTGGCTGCAAACACTAGGAAAGGTGGAAGAAAGAGGTGTGGCGTGGAGTTGAGTTTGACATCCCAAGCTCATTGCAGTTTGAAGCAATGAGGTTGAACCTGAGTTAAAGACGAAAATAATTCAAATGCCCAATTAACAAAAACAACACTTTTTCACAAATTTTACCAAGTGTTTTACTGTGATTGTCAAAACAGTGTTTTCTAATGCACATTTTAAAATCACTATTTTTTAAAATGCAGTTTTTTTCTTCTTCTTTTTTCACCCTTTCAAATAGTTAACCCAGACAGACGCCATACCAGTCCTAAAAAAATTATAATCCCACAGAATCACTTTTCCTTACTATCTAGCTGCTTAAAAGTATTAACATAGACAGGTAAACAAGAACCGCTAAAGATCATAAAACTGGATTCACATGGGCAAGTAACAGATCCAACCATTGATACAAAATCAAAGCTGACTCCTCGGAGAGAATGATAATCTTCTCACATTAAAGTATGATTTATAACTGGTTATTATCATTGTATTACTCCCCTATTCAAATTCTAAAATTCTCTATCAATTACAACAAAAAATACAGTGTAAAAATAATCATGTTTACTAAGCTGTTTGATAACATCACGCCTCATTTTCCCCCATACCACAATTCCTTAATATATTATTCCAATATTCAAATCATTATTATTCAAGACGCTAGTTCCTAAACCACATTAAGCTAATATGTGAAGGCCCAAGATATAGGGGAATTTTGCCTGGAAATCTTAAAACTGTACCTTGTCCTTGCCTTAACACATATGATCCAAGTTTACATGGTAGAAAAGAATATCCCTGCCATTAGATACAAAATCAACCTCGGAGAGAATAAAACTTTTCTCCCACTATAGTAGGATTATAACTGGTTATTATCATTGCATTACTACCCTATTCTGGATTGGGTACTTCCCTCAGAACTTTAGCAGCATCCTCTGGGAATACAGGATTTATATAACAGCCAGTTGCCATCTCAAATCCCGCTACAACAGTTAATTGAGGAATTATCTGTAAAAACCAATGAATGTAAGGTAACTGTGGATCGGTAACTCGAAGTGGTGAAGTGTGAATCATAAAATTGAATGGTGGATTGTTCAATTGCGATGCCATCTTCCTAAGCATGAGTTTCAATAAACCACCAAGATCAACTGCCTGCAGAAAGTGCACATCAAACAGGGTATAAGTGTCAAGATCATCACAAAGAAACTACATATCTATGGCAAGGCCAGAATATAAGTCACTTAGTTTCCCAATGCTCATAAGTAAACATGCATAACATTTATAGTAAAGAAGGAAAAATTGAGAGCAAAACTGCTCCAGCTAATAAATAAGTAGCCCTTACTTTCATTATCAGATATCTTGAAGGAAACATCTACTTGGAAGCCAAATTACTAGGTTCCTAGTATGGCTGCTTTTGATTTATGACATACCCCTGGTCCCCAAACCTTATATGAATTCTTTTCAAAACAATTCCTTGCGATGTTCTTGTAGGCTTCAAACTTCTAGTTTGCTTAATTGGTAAAATCTATTGTTATTGAATAAGGGAACTAGGTTCAAATCTTGCCTACATAAAAAGAGTGTCTAGGACTGATAATAAACAATCATCATGAAGATACCATAGGTTTCAAATCCTATCATATTTATCAAAAAAGGTTAATTGCAATACTCTTTAACTACTAATTGTTCAACATGTTCCGCCGCAATAACAATATCAATATTATGGACATCCCCTGCCATACTTCTTAACAATTATAGGGTGGTGTAACAGAATTGTCTAGAAACCAAGCAAAAGAAGGCGCCTGGTTTTAATAAAGGAAAAAGTTAACGGATGCCCCAATGACATTGGTTTAGAAACTATTTTTAGAAATTTTTTATGGAAAAATAAAAAAGTAACTAATTTTGTTGACAGTTTTTTTTTTTTTTTTTTAAATTTCCCATAAAATTGGTATTAAAGCTTTCTTAAAATGGTCCATTAACAAATGCCTCAAGGGCATCCGCTAACTAGACCCATTAATAATAAACAATAGAATTATTTGGTATTACATTTTTTAGTAACTAACTCTCTCTCTCTCTCTCTTCCAAACAAAATAAAACTTGAACATCATGGTGCTTGTAGTGGATAGTGAGCTCTAAATAAAGTTTTACTCAACTAAAATTTCTTCATTTGTACAGACAAAGTCACACAACCAAACTGAAGTTTATCTGGACCCATAAAAACTGAAACCATGGAACAAGTAGTGCTAATTACCTCGGCTTCATCTAGTTGATGAAAATGGGAAGAGTGATCCCGAGGAATAATCCATATCTCAAAAGGAAATGTAGCAGCAAAAGGAACAATGGATATAAAATGGGTGGATTCATCAATCAACAGCTCCTTCACTTGTATCTCACAAACACTACATTTCCCCATCTCGTTAAAATACTGCTTCATACTATCAACTCGGGCAGAGACATTTGGAGGAACAATTGGAAGTCCTATTATTTGACTGTGAGAGTGACTCAGAGACGCCCCAGCTGAAGCACCATGGTTTTTAAACACCTTCAATTCAATTCAATAAACAAAACGTTCTATGTATTTTAGATTGATTAAACTGCATCTATCATATATATAATATACTAAAAAATCGAATAACAATCAAAACCCAAATCAACTTCTAATTGTAATCTAGTATTTTTTTTTTTTTTTTTTTTTTTGCACCATTTTAATTTCACATGGTCGACGAAAAATGGTGGGTCCATATAATTCGACAGAAACAGAAAGTGTCCACCTCTCACCGTTGCACAAATTAAAAATATAAACATAGAAAAGAGGGGGAGAACCTGGACATAGTGGATGGAGGAATGAGCTGCAAGCTGGAGGATGCGGTTTTTGTAGGCGAGAAGAACCTCAGAGATTTCTTGAGACGACAAATCCGAGAGTTGAAGCGAGTGGAACGGAGTTTCAATTACCACATCGTGAAACCCGAACCCTCCCAAAACCTCAACGCCATTCAAATTTGGATTAGGGGCAACAGCGATGGGGTCATTGAGTGTGCGGTCTAGAGCAGGGTAGAGATTCTGGATGACTCGGATCTTCCAGTCCGGGTCGGAGCTGGTGGGGACCCGGAAGATCTCGGGAGCGCAGAGGTGCTCGTGGCCGAGGCAGAAGGGGCAGCCATCTTGGATTTGGTCGGCGGTGGTGGTGCTGGTGGTGGTTGCGGGGGATTTGTATTTGAAATCGGAGGGTCTCTTAGCTCTGGCTGGTGAGAATATCACCCACCGGTTCGTCACCCAGTCTTTTCTAAGTTCGGGGCTCCGACCCTGTTTCTGTTCCGAAGCCATGCCTTTTTAACTTTTTGTTTGTTTCTCGTGTTGCTCCCTCTGTTTGCCGTTGGTGACTTTGCTTATCAACTGCGCTTACTAAGAATATTATCAAAGCATTAAGAATATTAATTAACAAAGCTTGTTCCTACTTGTTAATTATTATGTCCTCTTTTTCGAATATAGGTTATTCCAGTTAGGCCGGTACGGGCCGAGTTTGTGCCCAATCTAGAACCGAATTGACCACTTTAGGTGAGTTAATCCACGGTCGAAGTTGAGGAAGAGAGATTTAGCTGAAATATGGTTGGATTTGGCAAGAAGCTCAATAAATCTAACAACAAATTACCAACCGCTCGTACTTGCAGAAAACAATGAAATTCCCGCATGTAGATCGGTTGGGTCGGTTGGAATAGTTTTCAAGAAGACCCGCCAATTGACTCGCAAGTCTCCTTTGCTAGAGGCGGAGACCCGCTGTTGATCGTCACTGACATTGGGTCAGCCTGGACGATTGGGTCAAGTGGGTCAGGTTCTGAGTTCCAGTGGACATCCCTAATTTCGGTCGTTTTTAAATAAGTATATTTTAACCCTTTTTTTGGGTTTAATGCAAATATTTTAATAAAAAATTAATCTAAAAAAACTAAATAAAATATTATAATAATATAAAATATAGAACTACAAACAAATATCACAACTTTTGCCACAATTTTCCCATAACTGTTTGTGAGTGGTAGAAAAAAAATGGTGGGTTCATGTTAAATGTGATAGGTAACTAGTCACAATCTGCCATTTAGGAGAGTTGTGACTAAGTTTGTGGTAGAACAACTCTTGTAATAAAAATATAAAGCTCGTCCATATTTCAAAGAATGGTTTGAATTAAGGTGAATTTGGTTCAACTTTTTGAAACTATGTGTTTAAAAAAAAAAAAAAAAAGTTTTTTGTTATTACTACTCACTAGGTCCAATGCAAAAAAAGCTTAAAAATAACGTTATAGACCCAAAAACCACCATTTGTAAAATTTACCAACACATTAGATCACATTTTGAAATCACAAACATGATTTTTTGCCCAAAATGTGGTAACCAAATTGACACTAAGTTGTTCTCTCTCTCTCTCTCTCTCTCTCTCTCTCTCTCTCTCTCTTTTAATTATATTTTTGCTCTTCTACATTTTCCTTATGTTTCAAAATGATTCCCAACCTTTCAAATATTTTAGTTTAGTCTTAATACTTTTGTTGATGCCCACTTTGGTAAGGAGGCCCAATAATAGGAAGAAACCTAACAATATGGGAGGGAATAAAGAAGAAGAATTAGCAAATTGAGATTCGAATGACAGGAATAATGGACCATAGGCCTATAAAATAGCAAAAGGGTCTCAAAGAAAGCAAGCAGGCCCAAAAAAGCCCGAAGAAAGAAGTAGTAAACCCATGGGTATTATTAGAAATGGAAAGCAAGCAAGAATGGACTAAAGGAACCCAAAGGAAGGAATTAAGTAAACAGGGGTTCGTGGAAAAGCCTATAAGCCTCGAAAGTAAATGATATGGTACCTTGGGCCGGGGAAGCCCAAAAGACTTAGCAAAAGCCCATGGGAATGAAGGATTGGAATGGGCTAGGGATGCCCATGGAAATGAAATGGGCTAAGGATATCCACAAGAATAAAATGGGCAAAGGGAGCTCGAAAGCGATGAAATGGGTCAAGGAAGCCCAAAACAGCATGAGTACAAGCCCAATGATAGTATTGGGCTATTGGAATTTAGTAGAAGGAAAGCATACGCCAGACCTAAAAGAGGCCTAGCAAGCACAAGTCATATAATAACATAGTAGGAACAACGGGATGGCATGGCAGGAGTGTCAATCGACTCGCAAAAAGGTTAAGGGATGGATTGAAGAAGGAAAGGCCCACAACCTAGCAAGACCCAGCCTAGGAAAGAAATAAGACATAAAGAATGAAAGCCTAAAGACTCATCCACGCCACAAGAGGTCAAGAACAAGTAGCAAAACGTGCAGACAAGCCCTTAGGTCATGGGAAACGCATGAATAGTAGACAAGCCATGGATACACATGGAAGTAGAGCTCGCACAAGGCTCAAGTACCACCCACTTGTACTAAGCCAATACAGAAGTGGTGTGCCATAGGTTAGAGGTAAGAGAGGGTATGGTCTAGCGGTGGGGAGAAGGGGAAAGTCTATTCTAGGGTTTAAGCTCAAGCTCTTTTGGGGCAAATATTCTGCTGGGATGACATACCACCCAAAAAAGGGAAAAATGAACTGAAATCACTAAGTGCATGCCATAGGGGATAGTAAGAGAGAATGCCCACCCTTATCTGGATGGGAATGCCATGGTGAGCAAAAAAAACAAAATAAAACTTTTTTGTATGGGAATGGGATATGGCACGGCCAGCACAGGTAAGTGGTGATAGCTGGGCAGCCGATAGATCAGTAGGTAGTCTGGGAAGGACACCTATACCAGGACAAAATTGGTTAAGGGGCAAAACAGTAAAAATCCATCATAGCAGGTAGTATAAAAAAGAGCCTTAAATGTGCATAGTGGAGGCAGAATAGGGGAGAATGGAGGAGAATAGAGAAAGGGGGAAAAAAAACAAGAGATAAAAAAATAAGAGAAAAATAAGTAATAAAAGGAGTGAAAGATAAGAGGGAAAACAGGAAACTTAGAGAGAAAAAAGGAACCAGAGAGGGAAAACAGAGAGTGAGCAAGAGTGTGATAGTAGGTGATGAAGCCGAAAAAATCACCAGTGAGCTACACAGTCCTCGCCCGCTCGCAACGTCACTTGCACCAGAACAAGGAAGGACCTAACAGAAAGCACTGGTGTGGTGCCGGCCAAATACCTCCCGAAGGTCAAGTTAGAATATTTTCACAACTCTAGAGTACCAGAGCTGGGGTGAATTATGCGTACCTTTTTATGAGGGTCTTTGAGTTTTTATTGTAGAGTAAATTCTAACTCCCTTGACTTGCGCCCCAAAACCTTTTCCTTTTTGGAGAAGATCTCTATTGATACGCGTATCTTACAGAATCCTCTTTGTGCTAGAATTCTACTCATGTTGGTACTCTGTGGGCTAGGGTTAATCTTGAGATGCAAGTCATTCCCATTATGGTTTCTCGGAGTCCACACAATCATCAGTTGAATACCACGTGAACCTTGGATCCGTCCACCGGTTGTCCATTCACATGATATCCGTTCATCATTGGCTCATATGCATCACACCGTCAAGTCCACATAAGTGGATCCGTCATCTCTGGTTTTCTTCCTCTTCAATTGCCCCCTCACCCATAGGTCCATGACTTATGAGTGGAAGGACCCGTGGGGTGACGGTTCAATCTGATCTTTTGAGGAATATTCGTAGCCTCGACAGGCTATCTTAAGATCATTAATGACAGAGGATACGTGGTGTTTTCTGAGTGGTTGCTAATTAGGATCGAGGTGTCCCTTCGTCTTTCGTGCCGTTCTCTCTATATAAACTAAGCTCTCTTCCTCATTTCTTAACTTTCTATTGAAATTTACAATCAGAGCGTACCCGTCATCATCGTCAAATGAAAGCACCGTTCAGCTGTTGCATCCATCATTAATGCTTCTTTACCGTCCAACCCCAACCGGGTAAGCATTCCCTTAATCTATTTGTACTTTTTATTTTTAGACTTTGCACTACCGTCATCCATTACAAACCCGTCAGAGTCTTAAGCTTTACAGTCACATGTAGGTCATGTCGAGTGCGTTAAGTAACCAGTCATTTATCCGTGACGGGACGGGCTATGAGGAAGTGTACTCGTCAGGTCACAAAGACCTTGGTAGTCCAAGTGAAGAAAGGAGTCCATTAGCCAGTGCTCCTTCCTCAAGGTATAAAGGTTTGGAGACAGGAAGGCCAGAAGATAAGAATAGTGAAGGCCTGGATGATGCCGAGCCCCCAGTTCAATCCATCGTGGGTCCTGATGGACTTAGGGAGTTCGTCATGTTACCCACATAGACGATCAATGATTTTAATTCCACGATCAAAGAACCTCACTTCAAAACACTTAGAGCTAAGTACCAAATTCTTGACAACATACCTATCCGTCTTCCTTATAAGTTGGAGAAATGCTACTATGACGGTATTGAAGGTGTCGGGCTTTACAAGCAAATGTTGAAGGCAAGGCTCAGATTCCCCTTAAGTTCACTACACCGTCAACTCCTCTAACACTTAGGTTTGTCCGTCAATCAGATTTTCCTAAATGCCTGGAGGGTCTTCCTAGGCGTAGAAGTTTTGTACAGGGCAATGTCTGATGGTGCCAAGAGGTTGACGGTGCGAGAATTCCTACATTGTTACCATCCTGATGAGATTTCCCAGTCAAAGGGCATGTACAGTTTTATGCCTAGAAGCCCTTTGTTGAGGCTCGTATGTGAAACCCCAGATTCCAACAGGGACTGGAAGAGTCATTATTTTTTCAAGGAAGGTAACAAATAGATGTGTCGTCCTAGTGATGCTAAATACATGCCCGTCGACACAACATGGGGTATAATTTCGCTGTCTGGTATGTATCTGTCTATATTCTGTTCACTTTCTATCTAGAGTGTATAGTCGTTTTTCTTTTTTACAGTTCGAGCCCGTCCACAAGTCTCGTTAGAGCAGTGGAGTTTTTTGGAAAAATTTTTTAGCAAGTCTAAGATAGAAGAGAGGACGTGGTCTAAGCTGGTCACCTTAGATACAATCCATTGGTACTGCGATGGACTAGAGCCAACCACAGCCACCCGTCGATATGACGCTCAAGTTCAAATCCGTAAACCCGTCCTCTAATACCTAATTTTAACTGTTTATTCTTAAATCATGTATCTAAGTGTATCCATCCACTTTTGCAAAGATGGATGCTGTTAAAAGAAAGGTCCCCATTAAACAACAGGCTGCTAAAATAAAAGAGGATGGAAGTCAACCACAGGGGGGGACGGTTTCATCCAAACCGTCCACAAAAAGAAAACAGTCGGAGAAACAAAACCGTCTCCTTAAGAAGCCTAAAATCACTGTGGACCCCATCCTGGGTCTAGAGGTAGAGAAGACGGTCACCCCTGTCAAACATGGTGCGAGGAAAGGTTTTATGAAGGGTCCGTCTACATCCTAGGAGAAGCCACCCGTCCTCCTCCGTGAGGATTCTAAATATGCCTTGGAGAGACTATCTTCCATCATAACATCTGATGATTATGAGAATTTAGGAAACCATACTATGGAAGCTATGGGGGAGACGGGGCTCTTCAGTATGGCTCAAGTAAGCCATGTTCGTCTACTTCATATCACTTTCGTCCATTTACCTTGTCACACTAACCACCTTTGTTTTAGGCGATGGTGATGATGAAAGGGCTCACGGGACGGTGCCTGAACCATGAGATGGCCCTAGACCGTATTAAGACGAAGGCCAACGAGACAGAGGATGAGCTGAACTGTCTTAAGGCTTGGAAGGTTGGTATGGACAAAAAATTCACTATGTTGAAGACGGCCAGGAAAGAGCTTGAGGATTATACGAAGACCCTAAAAAGGTCTTAGAGGATAAAGAGAAGAGATTAAGGACGCCAAGGATCAACTCCGTCAAGCAAAGAAGGTAGTGGTTCACGAATATCGCGACTCCGATGCCCTCATAGAAGAGCTCGCGGTCTCCTATGCAGATGGTTTTGATGATGCTGTCCATCAGGCCAAGAAAGGTTATCCTGACCTTGACTTCTCTATGCTCAATATTGATGACCAAGCCCAAGCCACTGCTCAGCCTGTCGCCTCTAAGAGTACGAAGGATCTCTTTGCTGACGATGCGGCTCTTGGCGAAAAAGATTCAACTCCTCTTCAAGCCCAAGTTCATATTGTCGAGGGTGATGCTTGTTAGCCTGAGAGTGTTCCAGAGAATGTTGAAAACACCCCTTTTCCTTAGTTAGTTTTTTTTTTTTTTTTTTTTTTTTTTTTTTTTTTTAATGTGAAGGTTTTTTTAGAATAGTTAATGTTTTAACGGTCACTTTTTGTATAAGAACATCACCCTTTCTGTGCTTTAAGCATTGGTTAACTTATTCTGTTATCCATCTATTATCTTGCTTGATTGTTTTCAAATAAATGTAATGGGTCCATCCTATTTGACCCATCTACGTTGTTGATTTTATTTGAACCTTAATAGGTCTTTTGAGGATGGCTCTGTGGAGCCGTCCGCCTTATGCTTTTGAGGCCGTCCATTTCATGGACATTTGAGTTTAAAACCCGTTTGTCTTTAAATGCACCCGACCACTTTGTGGACTAGTAGTAACTTATTAGGGCCGTCCATTCTATTTTGTGAAGAATTGTTTGTCAATGATGGACCCGTCCTCATAACGGGATACAACCGTCCACTTAATGGACTATGATCGATGTCCTCTTGGACTCTAATCATCACTGTCCTCTTTATGGGTTTTACAAAAAATCCATCCTCTCGTGATAAATCGTTAACTTTATGGACTTGTATTCGTCCATTCTATGGGGCTTAACCAAATATCCACCCTCCTGGGATGAACGTCCACTTTATGGACTTTATGTTCGACCATTCTATGGGACTTGACAAAATATCCATCCTCCTAGGATGAACCGCCCACTTTATGGACCCTTTTTATATTCGTCCACTCTTTTGGACTTTACAAAATATCCATTCTGGAATGAACCGTCCACTTTATGGACTTAACAAACTATCCATCCTTCTGGGATGAACCGTCCATTTTATGGACTTAATAAACTATCCATCCTTCAAGGATGAACCGTCCACTTTATGGACTTAATAAAATTTCATAGAAAAACACATCAGTCATATCTGAATATTCCTCTTATTATTAAACCAAAAGTGTAGCTCTTAATGGAAAAGAAGCTTAAAAAAGAATACTTAAGAAGTATTGTAGCAAAAATAAACCGTCTAGATAGTAAACTAGAAAACTGGAGAATGTTGTGATAATTAACTTAAACTATCAAAATTTCAATAAACTGAGAATCTATTGAATGTTGCTTTCTACTAGTAGTACTTTCTTAGGTGCTCGGTGTTCCATGGATGGCGCAGTTTTTGCCCATCTAATGTCTCAAGGTGGTAGGTGCATTTCCTTTGCCACGACATAATTTTGTGGGGTCCCTCCCAGTTGGGGCCGAGCTTTCCTTGGGTAGAATCTCTGGCGGCACCCATTACCTTCCTCAAGATGAGATCTCCAACTTGCAATCCCTGTGTCTAACTCTAGAATTGTAGTGCTTGGCCATGAGTTCTTGATAACATGCCAGTCTTTGTTCAGCTACTGGTTTGACTTCGTCTAGTAAGTCCAACTGTAGGCGCATAGCCTTGTCATTCCTCCGTTCGTCATGATTGTCCACCCTGTAGCTTAAAAGTCTGACTTCAACCAGGATGACTGCTTCACTCCCGTACGCTAGTCGAAACGGTGTCTCCCTGATAGGTGTTCTTGCTATTGTCTAGTATACCCATAAAACGCTCGGAAGTTCCTCAAGCCAGATGTCCTTTGTCTCCTCGAGCTGGGTCTTGATGATCTTGATCAAGGATTGATTTGTAATCTCAACTTGTCCATTGGCCTGTGAGTGGGCGGGTGACGAGTAGTGGTTTTTGATCCCTAGCTTTGAATAGAAATCCCTGAATGCATTTTTGTCGAACTGCTTTCCATTGTCAGAGACAAGCACTCTTGGTATCCCATACTTGCAAATGATGTTCTTCCAAACAAAACTTCGAATATTCTTTTCTGTGATAGTGGCTAGGGCTTCTACTTCCACCCACTTGGTGAAGTAGTCGATGCTAACTACAAAGAATTTCAGTTGCCTGACTGCTGTCGGGAAGGAGCCCATGATGTCTAATCCCCATTGAGCGAATGGCCATGGGGCCGTCATAGGGGTGAGTTCCTCCGATGGTTGTCTGATGGCGTTGCTGAACCTCTGACACTTGTCTGATGGCATTCTGCATGGTGGGCCAATAATATCCCGCTCTGATCAGCTTGTGTACTAATGATCGTGCCCCCGAGTGGTTTCTATAGATCCCCTCGTGAACTTCTCTCATGACGTACTCTGCTTCCTCAGGGACTAAGCATCTCAGGTAAGGGCAGGAGAAACCTCTTTTGTACAAAACATCCTTCATAAGAACAAACCACAAGGCTTGGACCTTCAGCTTCCTTGCTTCGTCCTTCGCATCCAGTAGCATCCCATTCTATAGGTAGAAAATTAATGGTGCGGTCCAGTTGCTTTCAGAGCCTATCTCCTGCACATTCGTCCCATCGTCTATGAGTGACGAGGTTTGGATGAAAGATAATACCTGATTGGGGACAAACATGCGTTCTGCTAAGGCAACCTTAGCAAGTTAATCGGCGCATTTGTTCTCCTCCCTAGGGATTTGGACGAACTTGATTTGGAGCTTGCCAATTCGACCCTTCACCTTATCGAGGTATTTCTTCATCCTTTCATTCTTGCATTCATAGCTGTCGTTGACTTAACTGGTTATGACTTGGAAGTCACAGTGTATGATCATGTTTTTAGCCCTTACTGCTCTTGCGATGTCCAACCCTGCTATCAAGGCTTCACTTCATTGTTGGTCGTAGGAAACTCAAGTCGGATCATGCACTCGATCCCATCTTCCTCTAAAGAGATGAGTACTACGCCGGCCCCTCCTGCTTGCCTATTGGAAGACCCATCCGTGTAAATGTTCCAATGCAGAATCTCTTCTACCCCTGGCCATCCATCAGAGTAAATTCAGCGATGAAGTCGGCCACAACCTGTCCCTTTATAGTTGTTCGCGGACGGTATTGTATGTCAAATTCACTTAACTCTACTGCCTATAGAGTCATCCGTCCTACAGCCTCAAGGCTACTTATGGCTTTTCTTAGAGGCTTATCCATAAAGATGACAATGGTATGTGCTTGGAAGTATGGCTTGAGTTTTCATGCCACGGTTACCAACGCAAAGGCCAACTTTTCCATCTAGGGGTACCTTTCTTCTGCTCCCTGGAATGCTCGGCTCGTAAAGTAAACGAGACTCTGTGATTCATCTTCCTCTCTTACCAATGCTGCGCTGACAGCAGTTTATGAGACAGCTAAGTATAGGTAGAGCTCTTCCCCTAGCCTAGATGGGCTGAGCAATAGAGGAGATGAAAGATACACTTTTAGGTTTTCAAACGCCTGTTGGCACTTGACCGTCCATTCAAATGATCTCTTTAACGTGCGGAAAAAGGGAAGGCATTTGTCTGTTGCCCTTGATATGAACCTGTTTAATGTTGCTATCTTGCCATTCAAGGTTTACACCTCCTTGACCATCTTTGGTGGGGCTAGCTCCATTATAGCCCGTACTTTCTCTAGATTGACTTCCATTCCTCTTTGGGGTACCATGAATCCCAGGAACTTTCCCGCAGTAACCCCGAACGCACACTTACTCGGATTCAACTTCATGTTATATGTTCGGAGGGTGTCGAAAGTCTCTCGGAGGTCGCTCAAGTGATCGTCTTCTAGTAAGCTTTTCACCAGCATGTCATCTACATAGACTTGCACATTCCTCCCAATCTGGTGTGTAAACATCTTGTTCATTAATCTCTAGTACGTCGCCCCTACGTTTATGAGTCTGAATGGCATTACTTTATAGCAGAAGAGTCCCTGGCTAGTAATAAAGGAAGTTTTTTCTTCATCAGCTTCCTCTACTTTGATCTGGTTGTAGCCCGAAAAAGCATCCATGAAACTCAGGAGTTGGTGTCTTGCAGTCAAGTCTACCAAGGTATCTATCCGTAGGAGTGGGTAGCTGTCCTTGGGGTAAGCTTTATTGAGGTCTGTGAAATCAATGCACATCCTCTATTTTCCATTGGCCTTTTTTACCATAACCACATTTGCCAACTAGTTGGGGGTAGTACACTTCTCAAATGAAATCTGCATCCAGCAACTTTTGAACTTCCTCATCTATAACTTTGTCTCTTTCTTGAGCGAACACTCGCTTTTTCTATCAGATGGGAGGCGACAAGGGTTACACATTCAACTTATGAACTATGATCGAAGGGTCAATCCCTGGCATGTCCTCGTGACTCCAAGCAAACACATCTTGGTTTTCTTTTAAGAATGTCGTGAGCGCTTGTCGTACCGTCCGACTAGATGACATCCCCATTCTAGTCGTCCGTTCGGGCCTTGAGTCATCAAGGGTCACTTCTTCTAGTTCCTCAACCGGCTTCGCTATTGCCCATTGTTCCTCTATGCACATGGTCTGCTAGTGATCATCCATCTCTAGCATGGTAATGTAGCATTCGCGTGCAGCCACCTGGTTCCCTCACAGTTCTCCAACTCCATAATCCGTAGGGAATTTGATCATTAAGTAGTAGGTTGAAGTTACAACCTTCCATGAATTAAGAATGGGTCGTCCGAGAATAGCATTGTAAGCGAACGAGTAGTAGACCACGAGGAATGTTATGTCCTTAGTGATTTATTGGGGATAGTCACCTACCGTTACTGACAATGTGACGGTGTCTACAAGAGGAGCATTTGTCGGGACTAGTTGCTCTCTATCAATCCTTATCTGCTAAAACGCTGGGTAATACAAAATGTCTGTCGAGCTGCCATTGTCGACAAGAACCTGGTGCATGTTATAATCCCCTACTCGTAGGCTGACAACAAGTGCATCATCATGTAGGTGTTCAAGCGTCTTCTTCAAAAAAATCCAATGGCGGGGTTGTTTATCTATGCTATCTTAGGTACGAATCCTGTAAGCTAGACATTCTGGACCATTCTAAGGTATGTCTTGCGGGCTTTTTTGGAGGTCCCAGTCGTTGTTGTGCCCCCTACAATCATTCTTATACCTAATATGGGCAGTCTAGGACGTTCATTCTCTCGTCGTAAGGCCTACTCCTAGGATGGATCCGTTTTTTTCCTTACTAATGAACCTCTGCAATTTCCCTTGTCTTATAAGAGCTTCTATCTGTTGTTTCAAATTATAGCAGTCGGTTGTGTCGTGGCCGTGATCACGGTGGAAATGACAGTACTTATCCCTTGACTTTTTATTGGGGTCTCCCTTTAGCTTGCTGGGAAACGTTAGTGCTCCTTCGTCTTTGATCTATGTCAAGACTTGGTTTATCGGGGTCGTCAGCAGTGTGAAACTTGTGAATTTCCCAATGAAGGGTTTGGAGTGTTGGTTTTCCCGTCGTTCTCCAGTCCTAGCCATCTTTCGCCCCCTATCTTGCCGAGTGTCCTCCTGTCTTTCCCACTTTCTGGGCTTCTCCTCTTAGGCCAATAATGCATTCTCCGCATTCATATATTTGGTAGCCCTGTAAAGTACATCCGTCATGGTTTTCGGATTGTTTTTATATAGAGAAAATAGGAACTTTCCTTTTCGTAGGCCATTAGTGAATGCTGCTACGAGTATTTTGTCATCCGCTTCATCGATCAAGAGGGCCTCCTTGTTGAAACAGGTTATGTAGGACCTCAGCGTCTCATCCTCCTACTGCTTAATGTTCATCAGGCATGCAGTAGACTTTTTATACCTGTGTCCCCCGATGAAGTGCGAGGCGAATTGGGTGCTTAACTCCTTAAAGGAACTAATGGAGTTGGGCATCAGCCTGCTGAACCAGATCCTTGGGAGGCCCTTCAGCATGGTAAGGAAGACTCTGCACATGATCTTGTCCGGTACCCCCTGAAGGTGCATTAGGGTCTTGAAAGACTCCAAGTGATCTAGCCGGTCCTTATTTCCGTCGTAGTTTTCCACCTGTGACATATGAAACTTTAGTGGAAGGGGGAAAGAGGTAACGAGTGCTGTGAATGGCAAATCTGTTCGGTGGACCAATTCATCGAGGTCGCTCGATACTCGCCCTTTGAAGGCTTGCATCATAAAATCCATCCGTTCTCTCATCATTTGCATCTCCGCAACAATGTGGGTAGAGCCATATCAGCGGTTGATGGATGGCTCATGTCTTGTCTTTCTGGTTTGTTTGGGGCATTACTCCCTTCCAACCCCTCTTGGTCTCTTCGTTCAGCACTGGTACCTTCTTAGTCCTCTTCCTGGGTGTGTCTCGTGTTCTTATGATGCAGCTACTCTTCTAGGTCTTGATTTTGTCGAGTGAGACGTTCCACTGTTGCTGTAAGGGCTTGGACCTGCCTTTCTAGGGTAGTGGGTCGCGGCTCGTCTTTTTGCACGTTGTTGGTGGTCGCCATCAAGCGAGTAAGTACCATGCACCTCTTATTCCGGGAAGCATTTGTGTGGCTTACAAGTAGCTATTGTTTCCCACAGACGGCGCCAACTGATGAAGCCGAAAAAATCACTAGTGAGCTACACAATCCTCGCCAGCTCGCAACATCACCTGCACTGGAACAAGGAAGAACCTAACAGAGAGCACCGGTGTGGTGCTGACCAAATACCCTTCGAATGTCAAGTTAGAATCTTTTCACAACTCTAGAGTGCTAGAGCTGGGGTAAATTATGCGTACCTTTTTATAAGGGTCTTTGGGTTTTTATAGTAGAGTAGAATCTAACTCCCTTGACTTGCGCCCCAAACCCTTTTCCTTTTTGGAGAAGATCTCTATTGATGTGCGTATCTTACAAAATCCTCTTTGTGCTAGAATTCTACTCGTGTTGGTACTCTGTGGGCTAGGGTTAATCTTGAGATGGAAGTCGTTCCCATTTATGGTTCTTGAAGTCCACACAATCATTAGTTGAATGCCACATGAACCTTGGATCCGTCCACCAGGTGTCCATTCACATGATATCCGTTCATCATTGGCTCATGTGCATCGCACCGTCGAGTCCACATAAGTGGATCCGTCATCTTTGGTTTTCTTCCTCTTCAGTAGGCATGCACCAATAGGCTGTTCCTTTCTCTCCTTCTAAAAGCCTACTCTTTAGTGAGGATTAAGGAATTTAAGGAAAAGCCATCTAGGCCCATTCTCTCAAAGTTGGCAATTTTTGTGGCAGGACGTCCTCATGAGATTGCCCACATTGAATGGTGGTTCCCTTCCCAGACTTGACTCCATTGAGAAATCAAGCACAACAGACTTACCGTCCTTCCTTTTATTTTATTGACCAAGCATTAATATTATTTCATTTTCTTTTTATCATTGTTATTAACTCATTTCTACTGCATATCACTGCATTATCTCCTCCTTTACTAAGATCATGATTTAGCTTTTCTGGTTGACAATGAACATATTCTTCTTATTTTTGTCATATTACACCTGCTTGCCATAACTTTTTTGTAAAAGTTTCCTTCGCCATGGGCACGTGTTCAAGGTCTTAGCAAAGGGGTTCTAACTTGTGCACAAATTGGCTTAGGGCGTGTTGCAGTCAAGCTAGTCCTGACTCTCCTATCCAAAATCATTGGGCCGTAACGTGGCAGGAGACAACCCAGCCTACAATTGCAAAAAAGGCCCACCACAACTTTTAAGTTTGTGTCAAAAACATTCCTACCACTAATTGTTGGATGGAAAAGGGTAACATGGCAAACTAAAGAAGATTCACTCAAGCAAGATAAATTTACAAGGGCCTGTTTGTTTACAGAAAATGGTGTATCCATTTTTCATTTCTTTTATTCTATATTCAAATCTTGAATTTGAATATAAAACCAAAAAAAAAAACCTTATTTTCACAATTGGTAGTGTTTGATAAGTTGTTTTGAATACATAATATGGGTATAGAATACATCATATCCGGGTTTGGTCTTTGTTTTCTATTCTTTTTTTTTAATGTAACTTTTCTCATTCACACACATCATATCACTCAAAAAAAGTAACATTTTGTTTTCACAGTAGTTACGAATATGCCACTGTATTCATATTTATAGAAAACAAAAATACTGAAAAGTTGTATTCATTTTCTGTATTCAATTTTTTTTTTTTTTTAAAACTAGAAATGAATATTGAGTACAGAAACACAACCAAACCAATTTTTTGGTGGTAGGTCTCACAAAAAATTGAAAATTTTTACTGAAAACACCACTTTTTTCTCTTAACCAAATAGGCCCTAACCTTTTTTTTTTTTTTTCTTTTTCTTTGGGAAATGTTAACGGATGCCTTTAAAAAGATGGTTATCAATTTATTTTAAGAAAGTTTTTATGGGAAAAGAAAAAAAAAAACATTTAATTTTTGACAACTTTTTTCATTTACCATTAAAGTAGTGTCAAAACTTTCTTAAAATGGATTGTTAACCATTGCCCTAAGGATACCGTTAACATAAACCTTTTACTTTTTCCATTTATTTGAGAAGAGATTGTTCAGCAACATCCTATACATTTTAATAACAATAAAGAACAGTGTAAAGCTTGCGTTGGGGATTCAAGCCTTGAGAGGTATATGACTACGAATCAATTATAAGAACATAGTAGGGTTATGGGTTGGGAATTGGGGTGATTCAAACCTTCAAAGAAGGTAGTAAAACTTGCGTTAGCGAAGTTTCTTAAGGGTGTCATTGAATTCCCATTTCTAGACATGATTGTGTCTCTTTAACTTTTCCAAGTAATTGTTTCTTTTATTTTTTTCATACGTTGTAAAAATCTCTCGCGTTGACTTTTCTTTATCTTCAAACAAACATAAATGAAAGCAAACAAAGTTTTTGAAGAGGCAAACTCTTCCCTCCTTTGCTACTGTCAAAGCCTTTAAGAAATGCTAATAAACATATCTCGCTCATACGAACATCCTTTTATTTTTCTATGCCACCCTTTTCCTTCCAACAATTCGCAAAAATGAGAATTTTTAACACAAAATATAAGGACTAAATTTATGAGATTTGCATTTTAATGGGCTAATTTTAACACAAAGTATGAGGTTTGCATTTTAAGCTAATTTATTAGCTTGCAATCTATATGTATATTAATAGCTAAAACTTAGAGAAAATACAATTGTATTTTAATTGAATTCTCAATTTTGTGCTACGTGTCTTATTTAATTTTAAATTTTGTGTCAAGTAAATTATTAAGTGTAAAAATTAAAGAGTCCAAATCCAAATTAGAATCATTTTAATTGGAGTCCAATTTTCTGCCACGTGTCCATTTAAGTTTTTAATTTTTATAGCAAGTGAATTATTGGGTGCATAAACCAAAGAGTCTAAAACCAATTAAATACTAAATCATATATATATATATATATATATATAAAATGAGAAATCATTACATATTTTAGAAATGTATAGTTTAAAAAAAAGGGTAAGTTAATTTCATGTTTAGTTTGAATCGTATAATTGTGATTATTTTTAATTGTATTCATGCATATGCACAGGCTACACACTAGTTTATAATAAGAACTGCAAATTTAATGGGCTTGGACAAGAGTTCAATTTTTTTTAAATAGTAGTTTTCTTTATGATGCACACCAAGGAGCTAGACATGTTGATCATACAAGTGGAAATGGAGTTGAATTTGCACAAGACCCTTTGTCATTTTCTTGTGGCCCAATTACAAGACTTAGAGCCAAACGTTTCAAGGAAGCACTAAATGGGCTAGTCCAAGAGAATTGGGCTGATTCTAAAAAGACCAAGATGGGCTCAAATAATAATCAAGGCTTAGTCCATGTCATCAAAGCAATTGAAGAGGCTAATGCATGCAAATTCGCAACCAGCATGGTCTGACCATAAAAGGGTGAAAATTTGTTAAGTTCTAAGGATATTAAATGGGAAGATGTCTTGGTATTGGATGGGCATGTTAATTCTAGTCATTTAGCTATTTTTTACTGCCTTTAGAAGTCCTAGAAAACTAAAAAATGTGGGAACTTTATCAGATTAATTTTTGTGTTGTTTTTGAAGTTGTAATTATGATTTTTACCTATTCTTGGAGGGTTGTTCCAAGTATATATCTGGTAGTACGAATTTAAAAAAAAAAAAACAGATTGGTATTCAGAAAATTATTCTCCTTGTGAGTCTTGTGATCCTCTTGGTTCTTAAAAGAACTCTTGAACTTATTAAGTTAATCTTGTGGCGTTCAAACAACCAAACTTATCACCTTTGATTCTTGAGAGATTCTTAGGAATTCTTGGTGTGGCGTTTCAATTCTATCGTAGTCTTGGTTTTCATCTGGTTAGGTGATGGGTCAAGGCTCAACAAATCTTGTCTACACGATCTTGGGGTTCCAAACCATCATTGTTATCGGGTTTCATCACAATTGTTGGTGAAGTTCATATCATTTTGGTATCAGAGCTTTGGTTCTAAGATAAGTTTGACTATCTTTTACTTTCATTCTATTTCCTGTTCCTTGCTAAAAAACTTTTTTTTTTTAAATTTCTCAATACACGAAGAGGAAAATTTCTCAGTCATATCATTTTTCAGTACATAATTCCAGTAAGAAAATTTCTTCATTTCAATCTTGTTTCTCACCTTATTCAAGTTCTTGACCTTGTTGATGAGTTTTGGTTGTTTCTCATTTTGAATTGCTATTAGTTTATTTTGAATTATTTTCTTGAAGTTCGATTAAGAACTAAAGAAGACACAAAAGAGTGGAAAGAAAAAAAGGCAAGAGTGTGTGAGACCATAAGAGGGTGAAAGCCGTTTAGAGTGAAAACACGAGTGCGAGTGTATCAATTCTTGAGTGAAACACGTAAGGGAGGGCTTGTGAGGATTCTAACTTTGTTTTGCAGATTTTAAATATGTCCAATAATCAAGAAGAAGACACAACCGAAGGACTTCGACCAACAATGGATCAGACCCTCCAAATGCAAGCGATGCTAGGGGAGCTGAGGCGTATGTTGAGGGCTGAATTAGAACCTATTCATGAGAGGTTGGATAGGGTAGAAGTGGGAACTCCTAGGGGCTAGCAACATGACAACCCCAATAGGCAATAAAGTGGGCGTGTTCCATGGCGGAATGTTGAGGAAGAGGCGGAGTCGGAGGAGGAGGTTGATAGGCCATATGTGAACCGAGGCAGGTTTGAGCATGGGTATGGGAATAGAGAAGCAAGGATGGGTAGGCCTAGGAGGGATAATGATTTAGGAAACATAAAGATTAAAATTCCATCTTTTCAAGGTAAAAATGATCCTGAAGTTTATTTAGAGTGGGAAACTAAAATGGAGATAGTGTTTGATTGTCACAACTATTCGGAGATAAAGAAGGTTAGGTTGGCTGCAATTGAATTTACTAATTATGCCATTGTTAATTGTTTGGTGGGATCAATTATTGATTAATAGGAGGAGGAATAGAGAACCACCCGTGGACACTTGGGAGGAGATGGAAATGCTTATGAGGAGGTGTTTTGTACCCAATCACTATTATAGGGGATTGTATCAAAAGTTGTAGAGGTTAACTCAAGGTTCCAAGAGTGTGTATAAGTATTATAAGGAGATGGAGGTAGCTATGATCCGGGCTAATGTAAAAGAGGACTAGGAAGCCACCATGGCTAGGTTCTGGCACAGTTTAAATCGTGAGATTGCAGATATAGTTAAGATGCAGCACTATGTTGAATTGACGGATATGGTGCATCAAGCCATAAAGATGGAGGAACAATTCAAACGAAAGGGATTGGCTAGGAGAGGACAACCTATGGCTACCACCAGTCCATGGAAGACAACTCCAAAAAGGGATGAGCAACTACAAAATAAGCCAAAATTTGAACCATCTAAGAGTGCCAACTCAAAGACCACTTTAGGTAACACCGAGGCTTCGAGTTCTAAAACACGTGATATTAAGTGTTTTAAATGTCAAGGGCGGGGACACATAGCCAGCCAGTGTGTAAACAAAAGGGTGATGGTGATAAATGCTCAAGGAGAGCTTGAGTCGGAGAATGAGGAAGAAGTAGATGAAGATGTCCACATGTCATCTTTGGAGGATGCCGATGATGAGAAAAATGTTGTGGTTGGAGATTTATTGGTAGCAAGGCGAGTTCTCAATGTGCAGGTTAAGGAGGAAGAAAGTAATCAAAGGGAGAACTTGTTTCATACTCGGTGCTTCGTAAATAACAAAGTTTGCAGTGTCATTATCGATGGAGGGAGTTGCACAAACGTAGCCAGCACTTATTTGGTGGAAAAATTGGCCTTAACTACCTTGAAACATCCTCAACCTTACCTGCTTCAATGGCTGAATAAATGTGGCGAAATCAAGGTGACAAGACAAGTATTGGTGGCATTATCCATTGGCAAATATGAGAATGAGGTGCTATGTGATGTGGTTACTGTGCATGCATGCCATTTATTGTTGGGAAGACCATGGCAGTATGATCGGAAGGTTACGCATGATGGATTCACAAATAAGTATTCTTTTACTCTTAAAGGGCAACCTATTACTCTTGTGCCATTAACTCCAAAACAAGTCAAGGAGGACCAATTGAAGTTAAAAAAATCAAATGAAAAAAAAAAAAAAAGGAAAAAGAAAGGAAGGCCGAAATTGAAAAAAAAGAGCTTAAAAAAAAAGAAGGAGAGAAAAACAGTGATCGGAGTGAAAAAGAAAGAGAGAGGGATTCGGCCATAATAAGAGCAAGAGAGGAAAAATTCAATTACATTGCAAAAAAAAAGTGAGATCAAGAGAGCATTATTTTCACACCAGCCCCTTATTGTACTCATATACAAGGAGGCTCTTTTATGTACTAATGATCTCGCCGGTGCATTGCCGAGCAATATTGTTTCTCTTTTGCAGGAGTTTGAAAATGTCCTTCCCAAAGAGGTACCTCATGGTTTACCTCCAATTCGAGGGATTGAACATCAAATTGATTTCATACCTAGTGCATCAATTCCAAACTGACCTACTTATAGGAGTAATCCTGAGGAGACCAAGGAACTTCAGAGGCAAGTAGTTGAATTATTAGAAAAGGTGTGTATGTGAGAAAGCATGAGTCCTTGTGTGGTTCCGGTGTTATTAGTTCCTAAGAAGGATGGAACATGGAGGATGTGTGTCGACTACCGAGCCATCAACAACATAACGGTAAAATATCGTAATCCCATTCCTAGATTAGATGATATGTTGGATGAATTACATGGTTCTTGTGTCTTTACAAAAATTGCTCTTAAGAGTGGATATCACCAAATTAGGATGAAGGAAGGTGATGAATGGAAAACTGCTTTTAAGACGAAATATGGTTTGTATGAGTGGTTAGTAATGCCTTTCGGTTTAACTAATGCTCTGAGCACATTTATGCGTTTGATGAACCATGTTTTACGTGCATTTATTGATAGATTTGTAGTTGTGTATTTTGATGATATTCTAATTTATAGCAAAAATTTGGAAGAACATGTAATGCATTTGAAATATGTTTTGGAAATTCTAAGGAAAGAAAGGTTGTTTACTAACCTCAAGAAGTGCACTTTTTGTACGGATAAGCTTGTGTTTCTTGGTTTTGTTGTTAGTAAAGGAGGAATTGAGGTGGACGAGAAAAAGATGAAGGCAATCCAAGAGTGGCCAACGCCTACAACAATCAGCCAAGTAAGGAGTTTCCACGGCTTAGCTAGCTTCTATAGACGGTTTGTGCGTGATTTTAGTAGCTTAGCCGCCCCTCTCACTGAAGTCATCAAGAAAAATGTATCGTTTAAGTGGGGGAGAGAACAAGAAAAGGCATTTAATCAGCTTAAAGAAAAGTTAACTAATGCACCTTTGCTTGTTTTACCTAACTTTGCTAAAACTTTTGAAATTGAGTGTGATGCTTCAGGAATAGGTATTGGAGCTGTTTTGATGCAAGAAGGCCGTCCAGTTGCTTATTTCAATGAAAAGTTAGGTGGAGCGGCCCTAAATTACCCCACTTATGATAAGGAGATGCATGCCTTGGTAAGGGCTTTGGAAAATTGGCAACACTATCTATGGCCAAAGGAATTTGTGATTCACACAGATCACGAATCTTTGAAGCATTTGAAAGGACAGCAAAGGTTGAACAAACGCCATGCCAAGTGGGTGGAATTAATTGAAACTTTTCCTTATGTGATCAGATACAAGCAAGGTAAGGAAAATGTGGTGGCTGATGCATTGTCCCGAAGGTATGCTTTACTTTCCATTTTAGATACAAAAATGCTTGGCTTTGAATACATTAAGTATCTGTATGCACAAGATTCTAATTTTTGTGATGTGTTCAATGCATGTGAAAAAGTAGCATTTGGTAAGTTTTATAGGCATGATGGATTTTTGTTTCGAGAATATAAATTGTGTGTGCCTATGTGTTCTTTGCATGAATTGCTTGTGAGAGAAGCTCATGGTGGTGGTTTGATGGGTCACTTTGGTGTAGCTAAGACTTTAGGAATTTTGCATGATCATTTTTTTTGGCCTAATATGAAACGTGATGTGGAAAGAATCTATGAGACGTGTATCACGTGTAAACAGGCTAAGTCTAAGTTGAAACCCCATGGTTTGTACACCCCTTTGCCAATACCTAGTGAACCTTGGACTGATATTTCTATGGATTTTGTTCTAAGTTTACCTAGGACTAAGAGGGGGAGAGATTCAGTTTTTGTGGTGGTAGATAGATTTTCCAAGATAGCACACTTCATTGCATGTCACAAAACTAATGATGCATCACATATAGCTGATTTATTCTTCAAAGAAATTGTTAGGCTACACGGTATGCTTAGGACCATTGTTTCTGATAGGGATGCAAAGTTTTTGAGTTACTTTTGGAAAACTTTGTGGGGAAAGTTGGGAACTAAGTTGTTGTTTTCTACTACTTGTCATCCACAAACGGATGGTCAAACTGAAGTAGTAAATAGAACTTTGTCTTCCTTGTTGCGTGCTATCATTAAAAGGAACTTGAAAACCTGGGAAGATTGTTTGCCACATGTTGAATTTGCTTACAATAGAAGTATACATTCTGCATCTAAGTTTTCACCATTTGAAATTGTTTATGGTTTTAACCCATTGTCACCTTTGGTTTTAACTTCTTTACCTTTGAGTGAACGTGTGAACTTAGATGGCAAAAAAGAAAGCATAATTTGTAAAGATGATTCATGAAAAGGCACGGCTAAACATTGAAAGGAGGACTCAACAATATGTCCATCAAGCCAACAAGGGACGCAAGAAGGTAGTGTTTGAACCAGGAGATTGGGTTTGGTTGCACTTAAGGAAGGAACGTTTTCCAAAGAAACGACGTTCAAAACTCGAACCTCGGGGTGATGGACCATTTCAAGTAGTGGAGCGCATCAATGATAATGCCTACAAGCTAGACTTACCCGGTGAGTATGGTGTCAATGCAAGCTTTAATGTTGCTGATTTGTCTCCTTTTGATGCAGGTGATGATTTGAGGACAAATCCTTCTCAAGAGGGGGAGAATGATGCACACTAAGGAGTTGGACATGTTGATCATACAAGTGGAAATAGAGCTGAATTTGCACAAGACCCTTTGTCATTTTCTAGTGGCCCAATTACAAGACTTAGAGCCAAATGTTTCAAGGAAGCACTAAATGGGCTAGTCCAAGAGAATTGGGCTGATTCTAAAAAGACCAAGATGGGCTAAAATAATATTCAAGGCTTAGTCCATGTCATCAAAGCAATTGAAGAGGCTAATGCATGCAAATTCGCAACCAGCATGGTCTGACCATAAAAGGGTGTGAATTTGTTAAGTTCCAAGGATATTAAATGGGAAGATGTCTTGGTATTGCATGGGCATGTTAATTCTAGTCATTTAGCTATTTTTGATTGCCTTTAGAAGTCCTAGAAAACTAAAAAAAACGTGGGAACTTGATTAGATAAATTTTTATGTTGTTTTTGAAGTTGTAATTATGATTTTTACCTATTCTTGGAGGGTTGTTCCAAGAATATATTTAGTAGTATGAATTAAAAAAAAAAAAAAAAAAAACAGATTGGTATTCAGAAAATTATTCTCCTTGTGAGTATTGTGATCCTCTTGGTTCTTAAAAGAACTCTTGAACTTATCAAGTTAATCTTGTGGCGTTCAAACAACCAAACTTATCACCTTTGATTCTTGAGAGGTTCTTAGGAATTCTTGGTGTGGCGTTTCAATTCTATCGTAGTCTTGGTTTTCATCTGGTTAGGTGACGGGTCAAGGCTCAACAAATCTTGTCTACACGATCTTGGGGTTCCAAACCATCATTGTTATTCATCACAATTGTTGGTGAAGTTCATATCACTTTAACCACTAGACAACCAAAAACACTTTTGAAAGTTGAAGTGAGAAAGAGGACTCACAGAAAGAATTAGTAAAAAAAAAGAGTCATAATTATTATAATGATACTTTTTCTTGTTGTAACTTGTAACGCAAACTAGTATCTCTTCATCTCCCTCAACAATATCAAATAGATTTTTTTTTTTAATCACATATAAATGACTTTTAATTTTTTCTTCATAAAGGTTAATGGAGTTTAATTTGTCTAGGCAATTTATTTGTATTAAATTTAAGAAATAATCTTTGAGCTCTATAATTTTTTAGACAATTTTTATACAACCTTTGCTATAACATATGAATCTCATTAATGTATTAATTTTTTCAAATAAGTCTTAGATGTTGCTTCAAATATTTCTTCCACCACGTGGCTGCTATGTTTAAAATGCGTACTACTAAGAGCATTAACATTAGGGGTGTAAAAACCCCCCAGTTGCTATTTTACTCACTAAAGCCTTAAAAACCCCCCACATCCGGCTATGTAAACGGATTTTTTTTTTTTTTTTTTTTTTTTTTTTTTGCATACTAGCTATAGTGAGGTTGCATATATGCAACCTCACTGTTCATGAGGATGTAAAAATTATATAATTTTTTAACCTCTTCTCTCTCTTCCTCTCACTTCAGACTCTGACCTCTTTTCTTTTTCTTTTCTTTTTTCCCTCATCTTATTCTGTCATGCTTTCTACTCTCTTCCTCTCATGGCTGACGGTGGAGCCTCTTTGGGTGGCTTCAGATCATCGGCATGGGTAGCAGATTGGGCCCTCTCTTATGGCTGACGGTGAAGCCTCTTTGGGTGGCTTCAGATCATCGGCGTGGTGTCGACGCTGAGCCTCAATTTTTGGCAGTGAAAAGAAAACCGCCACTGTCGTGGGCCTTCATTCAACCTCCCGCCATGGCGACAACTCGCACGTGTGCGGGGCTCGTTGGAGGCCCCTCTCGATGTGAATGTGTTTGGTTTGCTCAGAGCTTCAAGTACTCTCTCTCTCTCTCTCGGTGGAGGAAGGTAGGTCTACCTTTGGTTTTATGGCGGAAATTTGGGCCAAACTTTAGGTGATTACCAAAGGTAAAATGGAGTCGCCATCAATCATTGGGTGTTTCTAAGGTATGATTGGTCACCTGTTTCTAGTTTATTTTATTACCAATCCTAGGTTAAGAAAAATGTCATTTTTCCTAATCTAATATGGATGGCAAAAAATCTTGATTCTTAGGTCCAGAAGTTTGGTTACATGTGGAGAAGGTGTTAGGCACCCCACAACGCCTGTCCCAAGGACAGTCCTTTGTTTTGATAAAATCTTAATTTTTGGAGATTGGCAATAAATACATGATTTTGGCATTGGCTTTCGGGGCTTTGCATGCATAGGGGCTTTCAGGTTTTCGCTTTTGAAATGGTGTGGTCTCAATCTATGCTTTCCTAAGGCATTCGAGCATGGTGCCAGATTTCCATCGCGAAAATCCGGCGAGAAGTCGCCTTACTTTCGCAGTAGAAATTAGGCATTGCTAGCCTTAAGCGACATGGATTGCGACAGTCACACCAAAAAGGGGCAAGCATGTATATATATATACATGCATCATGCACAATGCTAGCACACAGAGCAGGAAAGTAAATGCCTATATCCCTAGAGTATGGCCCAAAATATAGGTGTAAGAAAATAAATAGGGGTCACCATACTCTAAAGATGAGGACGAATGGTACAAAGCATAATATAACTAATACAAACCATCTAAAGGAGAAAGGGAGGAGGAAGGAGGGGGTTTAAAGAGTACATAACTAAAGGGAAAAGGCTAAACTCCTAAACCTACTGACTGCAGTCACTTGGCTCGACCACGTGCTCGCGTCCTTGTCCTTTTTTCTTGCGCCTAGGAGATCACGCCCTAGCTCTATGCGTCCTCGCTCCATATGTGTACATGCAAAGGTAGAGACAAGAAAACCGGCAAACAAGCAACGGAAGGAAAAAGCGTAGATAAAAGCATAAGGTCGTAAAGCAAACAAGCAAGATAGATATGGCAAGCACAGCATGTGACAAAAGCAAGAAAGCTAACCAACAAGCAAAGAGGGAAAACAAGCAAGGAAAACACACAAAAGGGGGTGTTCGCAAGGGACAAATATAGGTTTGGATCGAATGTCCACGACGTCATTGTGTTGAAGCGTGGACGACACACTAGCAAGCAAGACTCATGCATGAACATGTAAGCAAGCGTGTAAAGATGCATAGATAGCCAACGGGTGGCGCAAACATGTATGGTAAGCATATCATCACACGAAGCAGAATAAGGGAAAGGTATGCATGAAGCAATCGACATCACGGAGATGCCTCCCAAGTGGTTACATCCAAACAAGGCCTCATGGGCATCAGATATAACCACACAACCACAACCCGCTAAAGGCGTCAAGCATAGCAAAGCCTAGAACTAGAGAGGCTAGCATAGAAGATAAAGTATAGAAGCAAGCAAGCATAGACATGCAAACGGGTGATCCAAACCCTTTGATATGGGCCAAGGTATATAGACAATGACAAAGACCACAGGATCTAGATCGAGTCCTAACCACATGACCTAAGCACAAGAAAGAAAGGTAAAGTGACAAAAGGGCTACAATAGCACATGGCAAGACAAACATAGCCGAGGTCTAAGCACACAAATATGGCACAGAGCACACAAGCACATGGAAGATGGTATAAAGCAAGTAGAGCATAGATCTAAACACATGAGCATGTAAGAACATAGATCCAGACATATAAGTATGTTAAAACCTAGATCCGAGCACATAAGCATGTAAAAATGTAGATCTAGGCATAGGCATGGCAACGCATGTGTTAACATGTAAAAGCTAGCATATAAACATGGAAGAACATGAATCCAAGCATATAAGTGTGTACGGGTGCGGATCTAAACATAAAACATGGCAAAAAGCATACGAGCGCATAAATCTGAGCAAAGGATAACCATAGACATGGTATCAAGCACATGAGCACAAAACCCTAACATCAACGCAAAGCAAAGAGAGGAACGAAACAAAGGAAACATGGCATAAAACCATAACCATGTAGATCTAAGCATATAAACATGTGAGCAGGCGTAAAAAAACACGAATCTAAGCTAAGAATATGCTAGAAACAAGGTAAAGCAAGAAACATGTCAAAGATAGCAACAAAGCATATTGTCATGGCAAAAAGAGCAAGAACATGCTAGGAAATAGCTTTAGAAGGTTAGGGGTGTGGATGATAGCTAAAAAGCTACATCCACACCCCTAAACCCCAATTCCTAAGTGTAGAACCAAGGAAAGGAAGATAGAGTGCAAAAGCAATACCTTGTGTTCTTGGTGAAAATGGAAGAATCAAGAGACTTTGATATGTTTCCTGGGGCTATTCATAGCCCTAGGCGCAAAAATCAAGGTGGCGGCCTTTCAATGGCGGCTAGCCTCAATCCTCCTCTGATTGGTTTGATCTTGATTCCTTTGGATAGATCTTTATTTTTAATTTCTAAAAAGGTATGGAACTCAAAAATCCAATGGTCAGATCAAAAGTTATGGCTCTCAGAAGTTTGTGGTGCGTTGATCGGTGTGTCATTCTGGTTTTTCATGATATCTTGGCTGTTCTAACTCTGATTTCAACCCATGCACAGTAATTGGAACGATAATTCGATAATCTTTGCAGTGGCATTGGTTTCAACCCGTTCTGGCCATCGGATCAAAATTAGGGTTTTTGGATCCACCCGAGCTCGACTTTGGGTTAAACTTAGTCAAACTCAATTAAAGTTGCTAAAAATCTCCAAAGCTCGGGTTTGAAGTAAAAATTTGAAAATTTTTGTTTTGTGAGAGTTCGGACCATGTTTGACCTTCAGTTAAACCTAGGATTAACCAGGGGCATTTTGATCATTTTAGCGAAAAAAGTAACTTTAGGTACTCCGGTGCCCGAACGGGTTGTGTCACATCGTTCTAGATGTTCTCATGACCCTATAGAGAGAAAATAATATTTTTGGATTTTCGGGGGTCTAGCACGCAAATCGAGGGTGGATAAAATGCGTTATCAACAACTGCCCCTTCTTTATTTGATATCTCAAGTGCAATAAGGGATGTTGGATAAAGAACGTGATTTCGGATTTTATTGCCCCTATATTTGGATGTAGAGACTACTCATGGATTGAGACTAGACCTTACCTGCTTGGCCTGACCTACTGTAGCTGCAACTTCCTCTCTACTCCTCACTCTCTACAAAAATTCCTAGAGTGCTCAGGGCTTAGCGGGTCCTTCCTTTCAGCTTCAATCTGCCACTTCAGTACCTTCATCTTTTCTGCCTTTGAGGTTAGCGTCCATTTTTTCTTCTTCTCTTACTTTTTCTAAAAAATTTTAGTAGCAGTACTACTAGAGATGCATGCTAGTATTTATTTTTATTTTTGGAACTTTTATGAGCACATATTTGCCACTATTTATGCCATGCTATCTTAGGAAAATGCACAGACATATTTTTTGTCATTTTTGATATGTGGGTGCAGGATATGTGGGAATTTAGAATTTGAAAATAAAATGGGATATAGGTAAGGGGACTTTCCTGGTAGATGGGGATAACAAAAATATGATTCAGAAACGTGGGCTCGGGGATGCATGTCACCAATTCACCTACCATAGATTAGGAGTTCGGAAAATTTCTTGAATAAATGTGAGCCTGAGGACGCTTGTCGTTGGTTCACCCATTATAGGATACGAGCCTAGAGACGTTTGTCGCTAGTTCCCCCACCATGCAATATAAGCCTGAGGATGCTTGTCATCGGTTCACACACTGTAGAATACGAGCTAGAGACGCTTGTTGCTAGTTCACCCGCCATGAAATGTAAGCCTGAGGACGGTTGTCATCGGTTCACCCACTGTAGAGTACGAGCCTAGAGACGTTTACCGCTAGTTCACTCGCCATGAAATGTGACCCTGAGGACGCTTGTCGTCGGTACACCCATTGCAGAACACGAGCCTAAAAACTCTTGCCGCTAGTTCACCCACCATGAAATGTGAGCCCGAGGATGCTTGTCGTTGGTTCACCCACTATAGAATACGAGCTGTTCACTCACCATGAAATGTGAGCCTGAGGACGCTTGTCATCGATTCACCCACTGTAAAGTACGAGCCTAGAGATGATTGCCACTAGTTCACCTGCCATGAAATGTGAGCCCGAGGACGCTTGTCATTGGTTCACCCACTATAGAGTACGAGCCTAGAGGCGCTTGCTGCTAGTTCACCCACCATGAAATGTAAGCCCGAGGACGCTTGTCGTCGGTTCACCCACTGTAAAGTATGAGCCTAGAGATGCTTGTCGCTAGTTCACCCGCCACGAAATGTGAGCCCGATGATGCTTGTTATCGGTTCACCCACTATAGAGTACGAGCCTACAGACGCTTGCCACTAGTTCACTAGCTATGAAATGTGAGCTTGAGGATGCTTGTCGTCGGTTCACCCACTGTAGAGTACGAGCCTAGAGATGCTTGCTGCTAGTTCACCCGCCATGAAATGGGAGCAATAATCTGCCTTTTGGGAGATCATATATTTGATATAGACCTATATAACATGTTTAGGAAAAAGTGTTAGTTAATTTGCATTTCCATTTAACTCATGGGCTTACCACTTACGTCTAAATTTCTTATTGTTTTGTAGATCATGTCTAGGAGGGCTAGTTCTAGGGGTGATTGGGGGAAAGCCCTTATGTATGCAACGTCCTAGGGGGACAGTTCTTCTGATAACGAGACCGCCTCAGTTGTGAGTAGGCAGCCCGAGTTTTGCAGAGTCATTTTGATTGCGGGGGTGACAACCCTAGGTCTACCAGTGGTATAGCCATGGAGACCAGGTTTAAGAGACGACAGTCGGTTGAGATAGCCAGTGCCTCATCTAAGTCCCACACTGTCTCTAGTGGGATGACTTCACGACGCAGGCCAGTTAGAAGGAGGAGAGCCTTCGGAGGAGCGGAGCGAGATGATGATATCCTCATTGACATAGGTGAGGTCTTTGTTGGGCTCAAAGTCCTGCTGAAGTTTGATGCTCGAAGGCATAGTTTGAGACCGAGGTTTCCACCGCATTAGGCCGGGATCGACATTCGCACTCGGACCATAGATAGAGACATCCAGGATGCTCACCTTCAGCATAGGATAAAGGATCATCCTTCCGCATCGGCGCGGAGGGGAGTGGTATGTTGTATTCCCTTATTGGTCATTTGGATTTCGATCATATGAATGTGCTAACGAGTAGCTACTGATTTCAAATGCAGGGGAGAGAGAGGCTTCGTGGTCGAGGCACCTGGTCCACCTTTTTCCAGACATTGTTTGCTCCTAGATCCTATCCGCGATTCACCGCATTTCTGCGAGAGTAAGGATTTGAGGACTTCCTATGGATTCCCCCGTTCACCATGAGGCACTGGATTGCTGAGGCTTTGGTGCGACAGTTTCACACTGAGACAGGCACCTTCCATCTGAGTTGCGGGGAGTATGTTGTCCTCCCTATTGACTGGACAGCCATTTTAGGTATCAGGTTCGGTGGCCATCAAATTCCGACAGATGAGATAACCTTTGAGATGGCCAGTGATCTCTTGGGCATCCCTCTCCCATTGACTGCTAAAACGAGAGGGTATTTGGGGTCCACTGCATCACCATAGATCCGTACCAAATGTCTACAGTGTAGTATCCCTTAGGGCGAGGCCCCCACTAACACTCATCTTCATCCATGCTTCTTGTGGTTCCTTAATAGTTACTTCTTAGGCAACAACCGATCGGTGTCGACTTGTTAACTGTTGTGGGTTATGGGGGTAGTCTCTGGCATCAAGACATACGATTGGGGGTCAATGACCTGTGGCTTCTTCATTTCCTTCTTGAGGCGGGCCTTCCAGTGAGACTTCAAGAGTTTGGAGGGATGTTGGTAGATATTCACATGGTAGGCATATAAGTACATCCCTGCTTTACGGCCTCATTATACAGGATTGTCCTTAACAGCATACACTCGAGCATATGCATGGGCTCATTACAGGATCACGAGGGTAGTAGTAGTGCAGTCAGTCACCATTTTTGCTACTCTGGACTATGTCACTCGGGACGAGATCGTAGTTCATCCATATGATGATACGTTACTGAGGAGATAGGAGCTCACTATAGCTATGGGCTAGTCGAGGATCTGACATTGGTTTTGGGCCCTGACGAGTTGGGAGTTCTTTCTAGCAGAGAGGACCTTTCATCAGGTTTTGCCAGTCTATAGAGTAACCAGGGATCTACCTCTTCATGGTTTGTCATTCAAGGCCATAGTTCTAGATGACTCGGAATATGCGGTGGGCACCTTTGATGCTTATGTGGACATAAGCAGAGACTATTCCACTTGGTTTGCAAAGTCTTTTGTGAGGCCTATCTTCGGAAATGTCCCCGTGAGTGGGGGTAGAGTGCTAGAAGGCGTCATTCGCGCTCAGGTGGCCATCGGGGTTGAGTGGAGAGCACGTGCAGAGACTGAAGAGGCAAGAGTCGCAGAGTTTGAGGCCCTATTTACCACTAGAGAGGCGCACATGCAGGAAGAGATAGCTCAGGCATTAGCTCGGGAGAAGGAGATTTGGCAGAGATAAGGAGATACTTGTTGTTGCGATGGACAAAGAGCGGAGCCAGTTTCAAACTGAGCGAGCCCTTCATCAGGGCTATTCCATGCTCTTGATAAGAGAGTTATGAGCGGCTCGTATTCCTGTCCCGACTACCCCTAAGATTCCCGATCGAGGGCCGATCATTCCTCCGTTTGAGCAGAGGTACATGCCAATTCCACTAGCCTACCAGGTAGTTAGGGTTCGTTTGCTCAAGCTTCGGGGCCCTTCTAGGGTCCCGGGTATGCTCCCGACACTTTAGGCGGTACGGGTCCTTCCACTGGCCCTTTTGCAGGCGATGACGATGGTGATGACATTGATACAGATATGGACCAGTTCATTGGCGATGATGATTCTTAGTAGAGTTAGCCATTTTCTGTATCATGATATAGCCCCTGCGTGGGCATGTATCTTTTTCATGTATTCTGTAGATATTGCCCCTTGATGGGCCAGCTATGTATGTATACTATGTATTGCCTCTTGGTAGGCTTGGACTTGTACGTATTGTATTGCCTTGCCGTGGACTTTGATGAATTATATTATCTCTTAGTAGCATGACGTATGTATGGAACAATGCCTCTGATTAGGACTTATATGTGTGAATCCAGGAATGCGCCTTTAAAAGGGCAGCTGATGTATGAAAAATAATGCCTCTGATTAGGACTTATATGTATGATCTGGATAAAACGCCTTTAGAAGGGCGACTAATGTGCATAAAAGACAATGCATCTGATTAGGACTTATATATATCTCTAGATAAAACGCTTTTAGAAGGGCGGCTGACGTGCATGAAAGACAATGCCTTTGATTAGGACTTATACGTATAGCTTTGTAAACTACCTTTGAAAGGGCTGCTGATGTGTATAGAAGACAATGCCTCTGATTAGGACTTACATGTATCATTCCAGGTATGCACCTTTGGAAGGGTGGCTGATGTATGTGTAAAACAATGCCTCTGATTAGGACTTATATGTATGATTCCAGGTACGTGCCTTTAGAAGGGCGGCTGATGTATGTGTAAAAAAATGCCTCTGATTAGGACTTATATGTATGATATGGACAAAACGCCTTTGAAAGGGTTGCTAACGTGTATAAAAGGCAATGCCTCTGATTAGAACTTACATGTATAATTCTACGAACTGCCTTTGAAAGGGCTACTAATGTGTATGCGCCATAGCATTTTTACCATGGACGGTGGTTTTAAACCGGCTTGTATCACATCCACTTGTTTTGCACCATTGTTTCATGGGTTTGTTAATGGCTCCTGGACAATGATCGTCCCATTGGGGGAGAAAGAAAGGAGAGATCGCGTGAAATAAACTTCCCCAGTTTAGGGTTTCATGTGATTCTTGAGATGAAAGGTATATCCTTAGCAGGATGGATCCGTTCTCATATATTGGACATAGAGGGAGAGAACTGCACAAAATAAACTGCCTCAGTTTAGGGTTTTGCGGGGTTCCGAGCCCATAGACTGGTTGCGGTGGCCTCGGCTTCACAGGCCATGCCATAATGCTGATGATGAGTGTGGACACTCCAAATGAGGTAACTTTAGACATGTCACGAGGCGGTATGCACTGATTGCACCTGTTATTACCCACGCAGGCTAGAAATCCAAGGACGGGATTCTTGAGGTACCATTATGGGAAATGACTCTATCTGTCCTCCAAATAAGCTAGGAAAGCCACCAGACGGCTGAGATCGGACTCTAGCATTTTTCTATTACAAACTCTAATTGTCGGGCCTAAACCAGGCTAACTGGGCTTTGAAAATGAGGTTCAAGACATTTGAAGGTGATGATTGAGACACATAAATATAAATTGCCCCAATGTAGGATTTGTGCGGCCTCGGTTGCATGAATGCGAGTTTTCGATAGTCTGGGTCATTGTTGGACCGCTCACGCATTACGATGAGCACTAAAACGAGGGAATCTTTGCTCTAAAGTGGTTCAAAACATGTCAAATAGGGGGAAAAGTGTCAACACGTGTCTAGCTTTATGCTTGGGGGGCTGAAAAGCCCTGACACACTTCCTAAGGTCTGACGGCCATTGTAAGGCCATCGATGGCCTTTCAATGCCCGCAACCTTGGGATTCATGTATAAAAGCTGGGCATTAGCCCAGCCCCAGCTCATTTGGTTTCGCAACTTTTTTGGGTCTTCTTCTACCCTTTCTTCACTCAAAACATTTAGAAAACACCATTCTTCTTTGTTTTTTACGCGAATCTTCATTAGACTATCATATCAAGTAGGATTTGCTCATGAAGGTTCTTGGTGCTCATTCCTATGACACCCTTGTTAAGCTTGAGAGGGAAAGGTACCATGAGAAGAAGCTCAAGAAATGTGTAGACACTTAATTTTGCACTCATGATTTAATCAAGGAGAATGACTTGAATGATCATTCATGTACCCAAAAAATCATGATTGCATTACATGCATCAATTCATTCATTGCATATCATAAAAAGGATCTTGAGATTCTAACGTTAGCGATGGTATGTTCGGTTTCCAAATCGGACCATCGGATTGAAAGATACTGCATGATTAAGTTTGCACGGTTAACATGCATTGTGTCTAGGTATAGTTGACCATACACGATTTATTTAAATTAATTCTAATTTGGTTAAACAATTAAAATTAATTTAGTAATTTTGTGATTGGTTGATAATTAGTGTTTAAAATAGGATTGGATGCATGAGAATAAAATGGATGATTGGGTAACAATAAAATTGTGGATAATTTGAACTTTATCAAGATTTATTTTAGGGTATTTATCTATAAGATAATTGTTCCTGAAAAAGCCTAAATTATCCAGAAAAGAGATAAAAATCATAGACTAAGGATGAAAACACGTCTTGGTACAAGGACCGAATAAAAAAACCCTAAAAAGAGAGTCTAAAACACACCTAAACACAGAAGAATGTTCAACATCCAAGATCACTATTCGGCACTTTTGGAGTGCCGAACGGCACTTTAAAAGGGCCGAATAGTCCCCTTTTGTGCTTTGGCCCAACTCCCTTCAGGTGACGATAAGGCACACCCTTTTCGACCTTTTCGCAGAAGGATGAATCCGGATTCGCTTTTTAATCGTCCGTGCCATATTTTTTAGAGTTTTCTCACCTCTATAAATAGAGACTGGATCTCATAATTCTGGGGACCTTTTTTATGCTCTGAGAGGTATATGTTTTTAGGCTCTCAAATTGCTCATATTTACTAATCCGCTCTTAGATATTTGCTGCTAAAATTAGGGTTTTTAGGTTTCAAAGATAATTGAATAAATTTCTTTGAATCCTAAAATATCCTCTCAAGAACAAGAAGTGCTCCATGCAAGAGGTTGTTTTCAATCACCCTATTCTTTTTCTTTATGCTTCTTGTTTATGATGATGCATTCTTTTTGTTATCCATAACATGATTTGTTAATTGTTGTTTGGTTTAAGGCATGATCTTTATTTTTTTAATAAAATTGGTGTGATCTCTTTCTTAATTTCAATAATCTGCATATAACCAATACTTTTCTTTAAACAAAAACAGATCTACATCTTTCTTAGATGTAGATCTGAACTTTCCTTTATAAAAACAGATATGCATCTTTATTAGATGTAGATCTAAATTTTTCTTTATAAAAAAAACAGATCTACATCTTTCTTCGATGTAGATCTGATTTTTTCTTGAAAATAAATGGATCTGCATTTTCCTTAGATGCAAATTTGAATTTTTCTCAAATTAAAAATTGATTTGTATCTTTCTTAGATACAGATCTGATTTTTTTTTTTTTTTTAACATATGCAGATTTTGAAACAAAGAAAAAGATTATAAATGGTTGTTTGTTTTGTTTGGTTCATGTAGCATAAATTTCTGTTACGAGTGAAATTCTCTTCGTAAAAAAAATCTTTTTCATTTTTTTTACACATATAAAGAAACAGATCTGATTTTTATGTTATTAAAAACTATTTTTTTTTAAATTATTATCACAAAACAAATCTGATCTTTTACAAAAAACTATTTTGTTATTTCTTAAAAACAAATATGAATTTTTTTTAGCAAACCAAAAGACTTTGTTTTATTAAATAAAAATAGATATGAATTTTCTCTCCAAAAACCACCTTTTTTTACACATACAAAAACAAATCTGATTTGTTTGTATAAACCAAACTCAATTTTTTTAATCACTAAGATAGATCTGAATTTTTTTGAACAAAGAAGAGAATGAATTCATAAATAAATTTATGTGATTTAATTTTTGTTTCACATGTTCAACATATCATTCATGACATGCATAAAAATGGTACATAGGTTACAAGAGTCTAAAAGACTAGATTCTGTCTGGGTTGAATGGGTGCCTAACACCTTCCTATTTCGTAACCTAGCCTCCGAATTTAGGTCTTTAGATAAGTAGATCTAAGCCTTGTCCTTTCTTTTATTTTGGGTAGAATGTAACTAGGACAAAGAGCCGTGTAATTATTTGGTAGTTTGTAATTAAGACCCAAAGCCTTGTAATTTTCAATTTTTCAATTATGTAATTTTTTATTCAATCAATAAGATGAAACGTTTCAGCGATGTAAAGTTTTATTTAGTTTTTCTTATTTTTTGTATAAAAAATAAGTGGCGATTTCACACCACTTACCCAAAAAGAGAGGTGCCCTAAAAAGCACTCCAAAAATCTCTCTTTTTTGAGAGGCCTAATTGTCCCGGTCTCTCACAGTGGAGACTCCACTAGGGATGTCGAAGGCTAAGCTTCATATTAGACTTAAGTGACCAAATGTGTGCCCCTATTTTGCATGGTCTTGCATGATATTGTTATTTTTTTGTTTATTTATATTTGTTGAGATGTTGCATACTTTGTTGTATATTTGCTGTGTGTATTGTTTGTTAAAATATTTTCTTAACTGTCATAGTGTGTACCATCCAAACAAATAAGTATGCACCCCTTTTCAACAATTTCTGGGAGTAGTAACCATGGATCACCGGTCTTCATTAGATTTGGGTACCCAGTGGCGAACTCACCAACTTATGGCCTAAAGTCACTAGATCATTTCCTGTTAACTGTAAGGCACAAACCATGCCGTTCGGACCAACGCAACGTTCATTACATTACAAGTTGGGAGGTGTAATGTCCTAGCTATGAGAAACAATGAAACAACAAACCCACCCTACAACATAATGACTTAGAACCTACCCTTAGGTCGGTCCTGGTTAAAATTGCATTATATGATTTGTGTGTTTATTTTGGTTGATTAATGGATGTGGATGGGGTCTTAACTTTGATTAACCCGACCAAGCCTGTCATTAGGGGAAAATTTGGTCAAGATCTTAAGGAAGGCTACAAAGAGAACCTAAGCTCGACACTCAAGCCAGTAGCTACAGTTCCAAGCCTGTCACTCCCATCACAATATTGAAGCCTTCAAGCATAAAAGAAACTCCATTGCTGCAATATCACAACCCCATCTTTGGCCTACAAGACAGTTCGAGCCACAAGAAGTTTGAAGCTCCTAGCAATATGGCAAAAGAGGAAGAACATCCAAACACAGAGGAACCCTTGAACACCCAAGAGTTACTCAACACCATGGTAGCTAGTCAGATTCAGCTGAGGGAAGACATGAATCGTATGATGCAACAATTTCAGAATTCGAAGAGTAATCAAGAGGAGGACAAGACTGATCATGATCCACCAGCCGTAAAGAGTGAGAAGAATTTATAAAGAATTTATTGCTTGTATTCCACAAATTATTGTTTGCACAATACTTTCCTAATTTTAAAGCTTTGATTGCTGCTGGAACCCAAATTGAGGATGCAATAGACAATGGAACTATAAAAACAGATGACCCACCAAGGTTTAAAAAGAATGTAGGATCTAATTTTAAGGCTGCAGCAATTTCCAACATCCATAAAAAATTATCCTTATCAATTGATTGCACCTATTGCACCTGTTCAAGTACCACAAGTACCCAGACTTAAGAGGGAATTTCATAAGTTGTACATGCCCATGAGCCAAGTGTTTGACAAGCTAAAAACAAAAGGGTTACTGAAACCCTTAGACCTAAGACCAATTCCAAACTCTTTGCCCTTAATTGATTTGAATAAGAGGTGTGCTTACCCCCAAGGCCCTGGTCACGATACTGACTGTTGTTTTACCCTTCGTCATGTGATTCAAGACCTAATAGATAACAAGGTGATTGCACTGCCTACGAGGCCTAGCATCAATAATAATCCCTTACCCAATCACAATTTTGGGAAAGGACCAAGGATTAATTGCTTGATGACTGAAGAAGAAAACAAGGAAGACCCATCCAACTTTATCTATGACCTACCCAAATGCTTCATGATGACATGAGAAGAATTAATGGATAGGACATCTAATACCACCACAGGATATGACATATGAATGAAATACTAGAACTCGAGAATTACCAAACATCCACAAATGGGGGGAGACACTTCGAACCCCAATCCAACTCAATACCCACAAATGGGGGGAGACACTTTAAACCCCCACATTTAGAGATCGACAACCTAGTGAAAGCTTTGAACAAATCCTCCCAACAAACACTTGCTGAAGAGGATGAAGTCCTTAAGCAATTGCAGAAGACACAAGCCAACATATCCTTCTGGGGTTTACTCATAGCCTCATACAAACATTGACAAGGATCTGACCTAGAAAGGTAAGCACCACAATGACCCATTGCATATCACTGTAGATTCCATGGGGAAGAGGATACTGATGGTTTTCATAGATAATGGAAGTGTTTTGAATGTGTGTCCTTTGAAGACTGCTAGCTGCTTAGGCCTCAATATTGAAGACTTTGTGCCTATTGATCAACATGTGAGGACATATGACAACAGTAGAAGAGAAGTCTTGGGAACCATAACATTAGAGCTTACCATTGGACCGATGGTCAAGAAAATGGATTTTCAAGATCTTAATATAGCCTCATGCTTCAATATGCTCCTTGGGCGACCATGGATCCATGACACAAAAGCCGTACATTCTTCTCTATATCAAAATGTTTGGTTTCCACATGAAGGGGCTATTGTGACCATATATGGGGATACTTTAACTGTGTCTAAGCCTATTTACAATATTGATTATGAGAAGAGCCATTAACCTTGGATGGCTTTGAGATTGAGAGGTCTGGCTTTGAAAGGAAAGAACAAGAAGCGTAGAAGATCTCGATGGACTTTGCTTCTTATGATAACAACAATGTGGTAGCAATGATGAGGAGAATGAACTACCTTTTAGGGATGAATTTGGGGAGAACTATGAAGAAACCTACTATTCAAGTCCCGATGATTCCTACTGCCACACCACCTTTTAGGCTAGGCTATAAGCCCACTGATGATGATTTGTTAGAGATGGAAGTGAGAAAGATGGCTAGAGCCAATGCCAAAGCAAAAGGACTCCCTTGTCCTCCAGAACCTCTAAAGCCCTATTCTCTTACATTGAACGGAAAGTTTGTCAAAGTTGGAGAAAGTCAACGTTATTGGGGATTCCCTGAACTGAGATTTGATCCTGTGACAAAGAAAATGGTGCCTGGGTTTAAGATACTACTTGACTGCAACAACAAGATTCCAGAATTTAAGAAAGAAGATACAACTTGGGTTCCTATTGATTGGGCTGATTACATGGATCTTGATGCCATGACTACACTCCTTGGAGATCCTATTTGCAACCTAGAAGAAGAAGTATACTGGGAGGTTTGCCAGCATGCATTGAAAAGCTCATATGAACTAAGAGCCAGTGATGAAGACAAGGAAAGGGGAGCAGCCCCTAGTGATGATGAGGGTCGAAGTGAAGACAAGAGTGATAGTAGTAGTGATAGCAGTAGCAATGACAATGGACCTGATGATAATGACAGCAACACTGATAGTGATGACAACAGTAATAGAAGTTATGATAGCCCGTTCAGTGGTGATAATTGGGGTGAACCCTTTAATGATAGAGAAGATGAAGATGCAGACCCATTCCATGAGGAATATGACTGTTATGTGGACTATTATGATGAAGACATAGAAGATGATGTTGAAGCCAACAGGCAGAACGACACTAATAGTGATCAATACAGGCTGTAAATTTGTTAGAGAATGCAAGAGAGGAGAATGCACAAGCAAATCAAATGTATCATGATGAATAACCTTATGGGCACCTTTCATATTGGAGTGATATCACTAATGTCAGTTCAAGATCTGGCCCTAGGTATGACAAGCATGGAAGAGAGGTTCCAAAATTGGGGTCGTATTATGATTCAGAACCAAGTTCACCAACCCCACATACTGAAAATAAGGATGACATAGATGCCAGGTTGGCCGCTTTAGACCAAAAGCTGATGGTCCACAGCCTCAAGATCATGACAATTGAGAATACTGAACATAATAATGAGAGGATGGAAGAAAGTGAGTTAGAGCATCTCCCTCAACCCACTGAAGAAGGAGTTACGAAGTGTTAGGCAACAGGGAAAAAGAAGGAGCTTCCAAACAGGAAACCCAAGTTCACCAAGTTCACTCCTCTAATAATACCAATTGAGCAAATCCTTATGCAGATAAGAGATGATCCTGCCTTACAATGGCCGAAGCCAATTAGCACTCTAGTAGAAAAGAGTAACAAGAATAAATACTGTAGGTTCCACCAAGATCACGGGCATCGTACCGATGAGTGTAGGCATCTGAAAGACTAGGTGGAGACCTTAATTCGACAAGGGAAGTTGCAGAAGTATGTCAGAAAGACGGAGCCTCACAGGTACCAATAAAAGACGACCAAAACAAGACTCTGGAGTTAAGGGATAGCAAACCCCCTGCAAGAGAAATAAAAATGATCTCGAGAGGATTAACGGTAAGTGGAACGTTAAAGTCCCTGAAAAAAGCATAGGGGAGAGAAATAAACAGTTTCCATTCGCGGCTCCCCCCAATGAAGTGCTAAAGAATGACGAGCCTGATATTGTCTTCTCTGAGAGAGACAGTCACGACATCAGACAACCCCATGATGATCCACTAGTAATCATGCTTAGAGTAGAAGAATTCAACATTCACCGGGTGCTCATTAACAACGGAAGCTCAGCAGATATCGTCTACTTGCCTGCATTTCAACAGATGAAGTTGGACAAGAAAAGGATCAGGCCTTTCACCTTACCTCTAGTAAGCTTTACAGGGGATAGAGTCGTCCCAAGAGGCATCGTTACTCTAACTGTGATCACAAGAACTTACCCAGCACAAGTGATGAGAATCAACAAGCATTCAAAGATCCATTGCATGTTTCAGTTAGGCCTATTACTAAATTAAGATCCAAGAAGATCAAAGAAGCACTTAATGGACTGATTCAAGAGATTTGAGCTAATTCTAATGGAGAACATTCAAAGCTTGGCCCAAAGGAAGATGAAGGCGTAATAAATTTAATCCAAGCTATGGAGGGCTAATCTGGCTTAATTGGGCGTGATTTATGGTGTGGATTAATGGCTGATTGATTTTCTAGCTCCATATCAGTTAATGTATATTTTTCCTAGTTTGGAGCATCTAATTTTGGACTAGATCTACCTTAATTTTAGGCTTTTATTATTTAGAACGTTTTTAGCTATTTTTTCTATTTTGGATCTGCTAATTTAAGACCAAATCAATGTTTATTTAGGGTTTTATTATTTAGTACGTTTTTTATATTTTTCTATTTTCAGTCATGCCTTATAAATAGCATACACTCATTGTAATAAGAGATTATTGAATAAAAATCAGAAAAAATGAGGCTTTGCTCTTCTTTTGGTTTTTCAAGAACTGTAAACTTATCAGGGATTCTTCCTTGTGGCGTTCAAACTTTATACCTTTGGTTCGTGATTTATTATAATCATTGGGTCAAGGTCTATTACTTATACCTTTGGTTCGTGTTTCGCTTATAAACGTTAGGTCAGGGTTCTATCAAAAATCTGAATTTTAGCTTTCTTGGGCAAGTATTCTAATATTTTTGTGGGATCTCAAAACATGTCGATTGAGGTTTGCATCATTTGGTATCAGAGCACAGGTTCTAAAATTGTTCTTTCCCTTTATCTTTTGTTTCCTATTATCATCTTGTCTTGTTCCTTTTGTGTTCTTTATTCCTCATTCTTATTCTGTGATGTGCACTAGGTTAAAATCGTGCACCAAGCTCCCAGAAAAAAAAAAAAAAAAAAAAAAAAAAAAAAAAAAAAAAAAAAAAAAAAAAAGACTTCAGAAAAGAAATAGAAAAAAATAAATAAAATTTGTAGTTTCAATTCTCTCAAACCAAAATATTATTTTCTTTTGTCATCTTCCTTTGATTTAGTGTTTCTGTCATATTTTCTTGCCATTGGTATTAGTTTAAATACTACAAATTGAATTTCTCGATCAAGTTTATTAGTTTAAGCAAAACTGAAAATGAGAAACTACGAGTGGAAAAAGGCAAGAGAGTGTGAGACTAATATCTGGAAAAAGCCAATTTAAGAGTGAAACACGAGTGTGAGTGACATAATTTGAGTGTAAACACGTGAGGGAGTGTTGTGAGGAATTATTTCTAACATTTCTTTGTAGTTTCAAAATTATGTCTTCTAGGGGCGAAGCATCAAACAGAGGAGGGGAGGAGTCATCCATCATGTTGCAGGCTATGCAACAGCAATTTGAACGTATGAACGTGGTGTTTAATGATGCAAACCTCAATCGACATGCTTTGAGACCCAACAAAAATATTAGAATACTTGCCCAAGAAAGTTAAAATTCAGATTTTTGATAGAACTCTGACTCAATGTTTATAAGCGAAACGCGAACCAAAGGTATAAGTAATAGACCTTGACCCAATGATTATAATGAATCACAAACCAAAGGTATAAAATTTGAACGCCACAAGGAAGAATCCCTGATAAGTTCACAGTTCTTGAAGAACCAAAAAAAGAGCAAAACCTCACATTTTCTGATTTTTATTCAATAATCTCTTATTACAATGAGTGTATGCTATTTATAAGGCATAACTGAAAATAGAAAAATATAAAAAAAACGTACTAAATAATAAAACCCTGAATAAAAGTTGATTTGGTCTTAAATTAGCAGATCCAAAATAGGAAAAATAGCTAAAAATGTTCTAAATAATAAAAAACCTAAAATTAAGGTAGATCTAGTCCAAAATTAGATGCTACAAACTAGGAAAAATATCCATTAACTGATGTGGAACTAAAAAATGAATCAGCTATTAATTTGCACCATAAATCACACCCAATTAAACCAGATTAGCCTTCCATAGTTTGGATTAAATTTATTACGCCTTCATCTTCCTTTGAGCCAAGCTTTGAATGTCCTCCGTTAAAATTAGCCCAAATCTCTTGAATCAGCCCATTAAGTGCTTCTTTGATCTTCTTGAATCTTGCTTTAGTAATAGGCCCAACTGGAACATGCAATGGATTCTTGAATGCTTGTTAATTCTCATCAACAAGTCACCAAGGAAATCGATTTCCTCATAGTTAACTGCCCTTTCACGTACAACATCATCTTGGGAAGACCTACACTCAACAGACTAAAAGCAGTGACGTCGACATATCACTTAAAGGTGAAGTTTCCAACAGCCCATGGAGTAGAAGAAATCAGAGGAGACTAAATTCTGACAAGAGAGTGCTATCAAGCTACCCTAGTGTTGGGAGAGAACTACACATGAATGATCAATGAACCAGAACCCATTCTTAAACTGTCAAAAACACCACAAGAAGTTGAGATTGTCCCAGGAGATTCGACTAAAGTATTGAAAATCGGAACAACACTCCCAACTTCAGAGAAAGAGAAAATGATCTCTTTCTTAAGAGCAAACCAAAATGTCTTCGCTTGGAAACATGAGGGTATGCCAGGGATTGATAGGAAGATCATACAACATCGTCTTAACGTCAACCCAGAATGCAAACCTGTACAACAGAAATGGAGAATATTTGCACCAAAATACAACAAAGTTGTAACTGAAGAAGTAGAGAAGCTGCTAGAAGCTGATTTCATCAGGGAAGTCTTCTATCCAAATTGGCTAGCAATTGTGGTCATGGTAAAGAAGAGCAACGATAAGTGGAGAATGTGCGTCGATTTCACAGACCTAAATAAGGGCTGCCCAAAAGACAGCTTCCCTTTGCCAAGGATTGACCAGCTAGTAAACTCAACTGTTGGACACAAGCTATTGAGTTTCATGGATGCATTCTCTAGATACAACCAGATTCTTAACACTCCTAACTTCAGAGAAAGAGAAAATGATCTCTTTCTTAAGAGCAAACCAAAATGTCTTTGCTTGGAAACACGAGGATATGCCAAGGATTGATAGGAAGATCATACAACATCGTCTTAACGTCAACCCATAATGCAAACCTGTACAGCAGAAATGGAGAATATTTGCACCAAAATGCAACAAAACTGTAACTGAAGAACTAGCTGCTAGAAGCTGATTTCATCAGGGAAGTCTTCTATCCAGATTGGCTAGCAATTGTGGTCATGGTAAAGAAGAGCAATGATAAGTGGAGAATATGCGTCGATTTCACAAACCTGAATAAGGGTTACCCAAAAGACAGCTTCCCTTTGCCAATGATTGACCAGCTAGTAAACTCAACTGCTGGACACAAGCTATTAAGTTTTATGGATGCATTCTCTAGATACAACCAGATTCTTATGGACGAAGACGATCAAGAAAAGACCTCGTTTGTCACTAGCCAAGGGTTAGATTGTTACAAGGTTATGCCCTTTGGACTGAAGAACGCAGAAGCCACCTACCAAAGATTGGTGAACCATATGTTCTCTCACCAGATTGGAATGAATGTGGAAGTATACATGGATGATATGCTGGTGAAAAGTAAGGACGAAGCCAACCACTTTGACGATCTCAAAGAAACATTCAACACACTATGTACAATATGAAATTAAATCCTGCAAAGTGTGTTTTTACTGTTGCTTCAAGGAAATTCTTGGGATTTATCGTCTCCCAACAAGGTATAGAGGCAAACCCAGACAAAGTGAAATCAATAATTGAGATTAAGTCACCAAAAATAGTAAAGGAGGTGCAGAGCTTGATAGGAAAGGTTGCAGCACTGAACAGGTTCGTCTCTAAGGCAACGGACAAATGCATGCCATTCTTCAAAGTATTGAAGAAAGCCTTCTAATGGACTGACGAATGAGAGGAAGCTCTTGCCAAATTGAAAGAGTACTTGACGAGGCCACCACTGTTAAGTCCCTCAGTGATGGGAGAGAAGATGTATCTCTACCTAGTAGTATCCAACACTGCAGTAAGTTCGGCACTGATTAGAGCAGAAAAGAACGTCCAGAAGCAAGTTTATTATACCAGTCAGGCATTCCAAGGAGCAGAAGCAAGTTACCCAAGGATGGAAAAGATAGCTTTCGCATTATTGGTCACTTCTAGAAAGCTCCGTCCTTATTTCCAAGCACACCCCATCGTTGTCATGACAGACTAGCCCATAAGAAAGATAATGAACAAGATATATGCAGCAGGACAACTCATTCAATGGGCAATTGAATTAGGCCAGTTTGATATCACATATCAGCCTTAAGCAGCAATTAAAGTTCAAGTATTACCAGATTTTATTGCAGAGTTCACTTACCCCCATAAGGAAGAAGACCCTCTTATGAAAACATGGACGGTACAAACAGATGGGTCAGCCACGAAGAAAGTGGAAGGAGCAGGAGTAGTTCTTATACCTCTAGAAGGAGAAACACTGAAGTACATAGTTAGATTACAATTCACAGCAACAAATAATTAGGCAGAGTACGAAGCATTGCTAACAAGATTGAGCCTAGCAAAGGCTCTATGAGCAAGGAACCTTATCGTCCAAGCTGATTCACAGCTAATAATTGGACAAGTAAAGGGAGATTACAAAGCTAAAGAAGAAAGGATGCAGAAGTACTTAAAAGATCATCCAACGACTCTTACAGCATTTTAACAATCTGGACTTTGAGCAAATCCCTTGAGCCAAAAATTGAGAAGCTGACTTTCTAGCAAGATTAGTCTCGTCGAATGATTACAATGCAACCTTCGAACTATGTGTAGAAATAAAGGGGCAACCGAGTACAGAAGGTGAGCAAGTTGTGAAGATAAAAGAGCAAGACGAGTGGATGATTCCCATCATCTGTTACTTGAAAGAAGGATAGCTCCCCGAAGATAAGACAGAGGCAAGGAAGATACAGATCAGGGCAGCTCGCTTCGTCATTATTGACGACGTATTGTACAGACGAAGGTATTCACTCCCATATCTGAGATGCGCCAATTCAGAAAAAGCAGATTACATACTCTGCGAGATACATAAGGGAATCTGTGGAAACCATGTTGGGGCAAGGTCCCTTAGTAGGAAAGATGCTAAAAGCAAGATATTACTAGCCAACCTTACAGAAAGACGCGTACAACATCATTAGAGCATGCGACAAGTGTCAACGCTTCGCAAATGTCCAGACGAGACCAGGAGAGACGACGACACCTATATCCTCACCATAGCCCTTCGCCTGATGAGGAATTGATATTATGGGTCCATTCCCTTTAGGGCAGAAGCAACTCAAATTTCTGATCGTGACAATTGATTACTTCACAAAATGGGTAGAAGCAGAACTAGTGACGACAATAACAGAGGGTAAAATCACAAGCTTTGTGTGGAAAAACATTATCTGTAGGTTTAGAGTCTCACGTGTCATAATATCAAACAATGGAAATAAGTTTGACAACCCCAAGATTTGAAAATTTTGCCAAGATTTAAGAGTCAAGAATCACTATTCTTCTCTAAGACACCCTTAGGCTAATGGCCAGACATAATTCATGAATAGAAGTTTGCTTAAAATTATCAAAACTGGGCTTAAGGAGGCAAAAGAGGCATGGCCTGAAAAACTACAAAATATCCTTTGGGCATGTAGGACGATCACAAGGGTTCCATCAAGAGAAACACCATTCAGACTGACATTTGGCACTGAGGCCGTCATATCGGTGGAAGTAGGACTGACGAGCTACCAAGTCAAAACATATGAAGACCAGAAAAATCAGCAGGAGCTTAACAACAATCTGGACCTAATTGACGAATTCAGAGAAGAAGCTATGAAGTAAATGGCCAAGCACAAAGAAGCAATGGCTAGATACTATAGCAGAAAGGTCAAGGTGAAAAGATTCAACATAGGAGACCTCATCCTTAAAAAGGTGTCACAAGCAACAAAAGACCCATCTCAAGGAAAACTTGAACCAGCCTGGGAAGACCCCTATGAGGTATTCCGTCATTCCAGAGAAGGCTCCTACTACCTAAAGTTTTTAGACGGCGAAGAATTGTCTTAACCATGGAACATAGAAAACTTGAAGAAATACTACTAGTAAGGAACGCTTTACATTTCCAAGTTGCTTAATCTTCATATTAGTATGTAGGACAACCATTACTTTCGTCATTCATAAGATCAATAATACATGAAAGCATTATCCATGCGTATTCATCAATGACTTGTCAATTCGTATTTAACAACGATTATTCATGCCCTATCACTATCAAAACATGTGCAATGCTTAGGAGTTATCCTTGGGAGACGTCTTAAGGATCTCCATCATTAATATTTCAAATTAAGAGTGATTCACACACAACTAACGGCGTCATAAGCCATCAAAGTTGTTGATACACAACTACCAAAGTCGACTAAACTAGAGTTGTTAAAATACAACCAATATAATTGTCGTTCAAGACGAAACAAAAACGGTTAACCTAAAAGACACTCCAATACCACGACTCTAAGTCACGAGTAGAATGCAACATTGTTATTCAAACATGACTTAATAAAAAGCTGTTCAAACACAACTGAAAAATACTAAGTTGTTCAAACACAACTAACATCGTCATTCAAACATGACCCAATAAAAAGCTGTTCAAACACAGCTTAAAAATACTAAGTTGTTCAAACACAACTAACATCGTCATTCAAATATGACCCAATAAAAAGCTATTCAAACACAGCTAAAAAAATACTAAGTTGTTTAAACACAACTAACATCGTCATTCAAACGTGACTTAATAAAAAGCTGTTCAAACACAGTTAAAAAATACTGAGTTGTTCAAACACAACTAACATCGTTATTCAAACATAACTTAATAAAAAGTTGTTCAAATACAGCTGAAAAATACTAAGTTGGTCAAACACAACTAAGATCGTCATTCAAACATGACTCAATAAAAAGCTATCTAAACACAGCCAAAAAAAAAAAAAAAAAAAAANACATAGACCTGGCCAAAACCACCCTTACCCAGCTTCCTTTCTATCTTATATACAGGAGAATTACCTACTTTCACCTGCACCCAACAGAACCACCATCTTAATAGCGACACACCTTTGAATGAACAACTAGAGAATGAGAAATACATTGATTGGAAACTATCTTAGTAAGGGTATTGATATCTAAGCTAACAGAATTATCTGCAGAGTGAGATGGCACAACAATCGTCGGTTTAATTTTAAAAACAAACATCAACACCATCTCATTAATTTTAAATAGCCCATTCCAAGTCAGTATGATGAGTGGAGTAATGATAGATAGAGAGACACAAGCATTATCAGACGGTAATAGTCATCTAAAGAGAGTATAACCAGAAAGAAGGGAAAAAAAAAAAAAAGAGTCATAATAGAAAACCATATTACTGCTATGTTCAAGACACTTCAAAAGATATTGATTAAACCAAGTAAACCAGACATACCCTCTCAGGTACAGGAGTTGTGCTTGCTTCTTCCTCAACCCCCATTACTTTGTCAGCGCTTCCACCCTCCATTCCAATATCTATATCCGCCACTACCTCAACTTGATTATAAAGGGGTTCTGCAGCCCCTAGAGCAACAGCTTCAGGAAGAACCTCACAGGGTTCTGGGTCTAAATCTATCAACCTAATGCCTCGGCCTCTAGCTGCTGCAGTTGGCCTAGTCAGTACTGCCGGTGAAGGCCCTTTTGCTAAAGCGGCATTGCCACCAGCTCTTCCTCTTCCAGCAGCTCTCCTCCTGGTCCTGTTTTGAGCAGGCAGTAACCAATTATCTCCTTGATCAATCGGCTGTGGGGCAGGGTAAAGATCATCAACTCGTTTTGATCGTCGGGCTCCGCTTCTCAACTCCGGCATCCTCACCCCATGCAAATCAAATTCCACTCAGTTCACCTAAATGGCAAAATCCCCTTACTTAGATCATCTGCAGCCAAAAAGATCACCTTATACTACCAAAATTAAAAGAATGTATACAAGGAAAGCCGTTTAAACAGCAACAAAAATCAACTTTTAATTCAACCTTTTCCATATAAACCAACATAGACACAATTTTTTTTTTTGGTTATTAAGTTAAATAATTTTAAATCTTGAAACTTTAACATAACCTTTGCAGGAAAATCACATTACATCAATTTTTTCCCCATAATGATGCATAGTTTTTCTACTACAACAATTACGGTGAATACATAGATTTTTTTTTAATTTAAAAAAAAAAAAAAAAAAAACCTACTAAAAGAGGCAAAAAAAAAAAATAGTAGGAAAAAAAAGTTGTCTCAGTTGCTGTGTCATGTAGAGGCTCAGAGATTAACAGAAAGAAAAGTTGCGTACTGAAAAAGCAATAGATAATAAAGAAAGATACTATTTTAGGTAAAACAAAAAATTCACCCCAAAATCTTAATTTGTTTCCCTCAATAACAAAGCCAATGCACTTAAATGCATATATAAACAAATATATACAAAAATTGACGTACACATTAGCTTATTAAACCAAATTCAACCAAAACAAAAATAAATAAATAAATTTTGATCAGTGACATGAATTACAGTGCGCAGGCTTAAAATCTTCAAACCGATCACTGATCTCAAAAAAATTAAACATTTTGAAAACAATTTCAAACCGATCACTATCATATAATATCAAAGCTCAACAGCGAAAGCAAAAAAAAAAAAAAAAAAACGCACTCACAGATCGATCTCCGGAAAGAGGAAAAACAGAAGGATCGGAAGCTAATCGATTCAAAAAAAAGCGATCGATCGCGTTCGGATCTTCGTCTTCGTCTTCTGCTGCTGCTGCTGCCTCAGTGAAAAGCACACAAACATGTTCTTATGAGAAGCGAGAAAATATGGATATTATTAGGTGAGGATTTTTATGTTAGAAAGAAAGAGAGAAAGTGATAATGTGTTAATGTTTGTGAGAAAAAAAATAAAATACAATACATATAAATAGGTATTTATTTATATTTATATTTATATTTATTATTGTTTGTGATTATGGGGCAAGGGTGGTGTGGGTGTTGGTGGTGCTAGTCTTCTTTGTGTTGCGTTGTTGTTGTATCTGTGCGTGTCTTTTTTCTATCTCTCTCTCTCTATTTTATCTCCTCTCTCTTATACTATATATTTATATTATTTTATATTATGCGGAAAACATGAGGCATGTAATTGCAAATGTGGCCTTGTAATAACCAAAGGGATATCTCTATTTCTCTCTCTTTCTTTCTTTTTTTTTTTTTCTTTTTTTTTTAACTACTATATAAATTTTGGTGTATTTGTCTTTGCCATATATTTTTATTCACGGTAAAAAAGAAAAATAAAATTCCCATTTTGGCCAACTTCTTTTTATTAGATTTGGCCTACCCTTTTGGCTTTTTTTTCCTATAATATAAGTCAAGGATAGTCAACGGTACATAGTCTTGGTGCCTTTCTTCATAATAAAAAAATAAATAGCATTGCAGCTTCTTTTTTTTTTTTTTTTTTTTAACTGACATATACTTGCTAGATATATTTGTTTTTACTATGATTTTTTCTTGGACTTAGGATGATATGAAACCAAAAGGAAAAAAAAAAAAGCTTGGTGTGGAAAAAAAAGTTAACACTAATTTGTTAGTCAAACCATAATTAAGGATGATTGGATGTTGCACGCTCATCGGCTACAAGATATGTCCAACTTTCCTTTTTAACAACGGTAAAGCGTTATGCAAAGAAACGTACCAAACCCAAAACAGCTATATCATCTTATATTCTACGGATCGACCAAAAAAAAAAAAAAAAAAACTATCAAAGTGTATTCAATTTCTTTTTTATAAATATGATTGCATTTTAATTTATGATTTCCGCTTTATGATGATGATTATTATTAATCATCAATCAAATATATCAATTAGTGTGTTTTGTGTAGGCAAAGTTCAAAGTTCAAAGTTCAAATTTATTATTTAACTTCAAAAGACTTAACCTTTTTTTTTGTGCACTTTTTAATCTTTTTGTATGTGAAGAGTTTTGTGTTTTAGTAATAATGTCTTGCTCCTAGAAAAATAAGAGTTCAAATTTCCCTTCCTCAACTTGTTGTAGGAAAAAAAAGACTTTTTAAAATAAGTTTTGATCAAAAGTCATACAAAAGTTATCCATAATCTGATAATCAATTGGTATAGACTGACTTTTCAAACAATAATCGGAATTCTATGTACATGTTATACAAAATGATTCAACTTTTGTTGTATATTAATATCCTTAAAAAATGTAAAGGAAAAATGTTATGTTATATTTCTTTTTTCTTTTTTCTATTTTGGATCTTTTCTACCACCTAGTATTGTAAATTATTTTTATTTTCAATCATTCAAAAAATTCTCAATTTTATGAAAATGAGGAAAATTGTTGGTGATGCAAAAAATCAACAGTTGAGCTTCTTGTCGTAGTAGATGGATAATGCTATGAAGGGGGTCGTCTCTGTAGATGAGAAACCTACAAAATGAACTGAGTGGAAGGGTAATACACCAGTGTGGCGTCAGCCAAACCGCCTTCAACGCTTAAGTCAGTAAGGGAGAAAGATTCTAGAGAGAAAATGAGTACAGAGTGATTTTGTAGAGTAATTGGGCATACGTTGGGTTTTTGTTATCTTCTCTTTTATAGTGGTATGCCTCATTAATGGGCAATAATGTGCTGCATTTATGCTCAACGGCTAATGCGTTAAAGAATCTCTGTCTGGAGGCCACAACTCATTCTGTGACCGTTGGTCCGCCAGTTACGTTTTGTCATCAATGATCGTAATAAATACGTGCGAACACGTCTCAGTTTTCCCACGTGAGTTTTGGGAACTTGTTTTGCGCTTTTCCCTCCTCTTTCCATCCTTCTGTATTTTTCCTTATTCAGTTCTTTATTCTAGGGTTTGTTTCTACGAGCTTCCTTTCTTTATTCTGCATTTCCTAGTAAGTCCTTCATGCTTCTTCTTCTTTTATGATTCTTCCATGGTAGACTATTTTGCCATTAAAGCGGATTGTCCTTCCATAGCCTTCTTTTTTGCTCATTTAGGTAGTTTGCTTGAGTTTGTAGAGGGGGAGTGTCTTGAAGGGATTAGTTCTTTCGTAGGAAAGGACTATCCGTATACTTCTGTTCTTTCTTCCTTGTTTCCTTTAGTTTCACATTCTACTGAGGTAGCTAGATTGTTGAGGATGTCCAAGGTAAGGTCAAGTGACCTGGAGATGGGGCTATCCTTGTCTGATGATCGTGTGGTCTCAGGGGCCACTTATGTTTCTACCCCCTATAAAGCTTGGAACATCTCGTGTTCTCTCTCTGAGAAGGACGAGAAACGAATTAGGGACAGATTTCAGTTCCCTGATTCTGTAAAATTAGGATCCCGAGTGACGAGGAAAGAGCTTGTCACTCATATGTTGATGAGTTTTGTTTCTATGAGGTTGATTTTACCAGCGGTCTTCGCTTCCCTATTCATCCCTTCGTCAAGGATCTTTTTTCCTATTTGCATCTTGCTTCGACGTAGTTGGTGCCTAACTCTTAGCGAATCCTTGTTTCTTGTATGGTGGTATAGATGTCTACCAATGAGGGTGATGTCATTAGGAGGGACGAATTCCTCCATTTTTATCGTCTAAGGAAGTCTAAGGACCCAGGCTATTATGAGTTTAAGTCGTGGGAAAGGGCTTCTAGGTTAATACTCAATTACCCATTGTCTCTTCGCAATTGGAAACCAAATTTCTTTTTTGTTTCTGGAAGTGGTTGGGAGTTCGTCCATCGTAAGGTCTTTGACGAAGCCCCCAAGTTTTTTGTAGTTAGGGAGTTCCCGTGTGTGGTGTGTCTTCTTCGTCTTTTCAATTGTTTTCTCTTTTTTGGAGAGTGACGGTGATAGGTGACTTACTTGTATCCTTGTTTTGCAGTTGCCCAGCGTCCTCGTCTGAAGAAGAGATATTAGTTGCGTGTGGAAAAAGTAAAGGAATATTTGGAGACCGTTAAGAATTTTGACAAGCTCGTCTCTCCTCAGCCTTTATTTCTTCACTTTTGGGTCCAAAACTGTCTACTAAGGTTCGGAGAGACTTGGAAGTTGTGAAAAAGAGTAAGCGCTCCTTTCCTTTGGCTTTTTTTTTTTTTTTTTTTTTATATATATTTTATTTAATTTTTAACCTTTTCTTCATCCTTTCAAGAATGACGACTAGGTTTAGTAAGCAAAAGTTAGCCAAGGTTCAAGAAAAGAAGGCCAAGGGAGGAACCGTTAGTGACCTCTTATCCAAGAAGAAAACTAGTAAGGTGGTTAAGTAAGAACCTTCGAAAGCGCCTCCTCCTGCCAAGCGTCCTGCCTCTCCCACTTTGTCACTCCAGATGATTTGTCTCTAGTAGAGAGGAGGTTAGGAAGAAGAAGAAGTCAGGTGGTAAATCTTTCCTTCCTACTTTCTGGATGATGCTGATGTAGCGGCTTTGAAGGCTCATGAGGTACTCTTTCTATTATGACTCTTTTTTTTTTTTTTCCCTTCTTTCTGGTTATACTCTCTTTAGATGACTATTACCGTCTGATAATGCTTGTGTCTCTCTATCTATCATTACTCCACTCATCATACTGACTTGGAATGGGCTATTTAAAATTAATGAGATGGTGTTGATGTTTGTTTTTAAAATTAAACCGACGATTGTTGTGCCATCTCACTCTGCAGATAATTCTGTTAGCTTAGATATCAATACCCTTACTAAGATAGTTTCCAATCAATGTATTTCTCATTCTCTAGTTGTTCATTCAAAGGTGTGTCGCTATTAAGATGGTGGTTCTGTTGGGTGCAGGTGAAAGTAGGTAATTCTCCTGTATATAAGATAGAAAGGAAGCTGGGTAAGGGTGGTTTTGGCCAGGTCTATGTTGGCAGAAGGGTAAGTGGTGGCACTGATGCTGATGTGACTGAGGTATGACTTGAGACTTCAATCTCATTTTTATTTAGAGTAATTATAGTCACACGCTCCTTATTACACATTCACTGTACATACTCTGCCACATGGGCTGAAATTGTGTTTTCAAAACAGGATTTCACAGTTTTGACTGAAATCGTGTTTTAAAAATACGATTTCAACAGGCAGTGTGTATGGAGTGTGCAATAGGGAGTGTAATAAGATTTTATGTTTTATTTATAGGATTTTAACAAGTGAATCACATGAGACATGATGGCTTAAAGGTACTTTTCACAGGTTGCATTGAAGTTTGAGCACCGAAATAGTAAAGGCTGCAATTATGGGCCTCCTTATGAGTGGCAAGTGTATAAGTAAGTTGTGTGTCTTTATCATTTGGATATGCTTATCAAGGCTATATTTGTTAAGCTTTATATGTTTTGAATTAATTATCTGATTCTTGCCTATTTTCTTTTTGCTTTTTTTTTTTTTTTTCTTTGGGATATTAAAAAGTACTCTAAATGGATGTTATGGAATTCCTTGGGTTCATTACAAGGGTCGCCAAGGAGATTTTTACATTCTGGTGAGATTTGATCTGGAGCTCCTTATCATCAGGAATTCTGAACTTGTTGTATCTGATGGACATTAATAAATTTCAGGTTATGGACATACTTGGGCCTAGTCTCTGGGATGTTTGGAATTCTTTTGGTCAATCGTAAGATATAAACTCTCTCTCTTACCTACCAATGAACACGTGTGTTTGCTTGGATGTCTTATTTAGCTTACAAATAAATGAACTGGATAAAAGTAGAACTGTAATTAGAAAAAAGATGCACTTTGTCAAATAAGCTGGAAAATAATAAGTGGAACTAAACAAGAATATATTTCGTTTATTCTATATATATATTGTTAACTTTTACAAAAATTTTACTTTAAATTTGTTACTATCTGCAACAGGATGTCACCAAATATGGCTGCCTGCATTGCAGTGGAGGCTATATCAATTCTTGAGAAGCTTCACTTGAAGGGGTAAGTCCCGTTGAGAATTCTCATGCTTTCACTTTTTCTTATGTTCACTATATTTTCCCTGTATCTGTCAAAGTCACAACTAATTTGCGATTATAATGATTTGCCCTGTCCTTGAACTAGGTTTGTGCATGGAGATGTGAAGCCAGAGAACTTCTTACTTGGTCAACCTGGAACACCTGATGAGAAGAAACTATATCTTATAGATCTTGGTTTGGGTATGTTGTCCTTGTTTGATGTCTTTCATCCCTCCTATTGTGTGTTTACCCCAAATGTCAACCTTGAGTGAATTCCTTGATCCTGTGAGTTTTTGTCAAGGGGAAGAAAAAAGAAAAGAAAGTGAGGAAAATACATTAACATTCTCCCTGTGCCTCACCCCCCCCCCCCCCCCACCAAAACAAAATTCTCCAGGAGGAAAGGAAAAAAAAAATATGGTCAGTGGAGAAGAAAGGAAAGAAGAAATGATTTTATATATTTTTAGTATGATTTAAAGAAAAGAAGGAAAGGGGAAAGAAAAGAAAATGAGTTTACTTTTCTGGGTTTGGGTTGAAAAAGGAAAGTTAGGCATAAATGTTAATTTGACAGTTATATACCCAATAACAAAATTATGACATTTGGTAGCATTTAGGGAGGGTAACAATGTAAGTTAACCAAGTAAGTTTGTTTCTCTTATCTTCATTTCTGTCCAAATTTGGTGGAATTCAAAAGGTGAAAAATTTGTGGGTCCTAGGGAAATGTTAACCCCCGTGAATTTCCTTTCTTTCCTTACTTTTCCTTCAACCAAACAAGTATTTACTTTCCTTTCCTCCCATTGTTTTCCGTTCTATCCATTTTCCTCTCAACCAAACATAACATGATAGAAAGTTAGGTAAGAAAGGAAATCGTTAAAAGTTTGTTTTATTCTCTTTATTTTCTCTGCAGTTTCTTGCAATGAATAAACAAGGAAAAGTAATTTCCGTTCTTTTCCTTTCTTCATTTTATCTTCTCTAATGGAGTATTCATTTCTGGGGCCATTAACACACTTCTGTTTCAGCATCCAGATGGAAAGATGCATCGTCAGGTCAGCATGTTGAATATGATCAGAGGCCTGACATATTCAGGTTTGTAGGTTGCAAAATATTTACTCAGATGTGCTCAACATTATATATTGAATGCATACCTCTTTTGGCAGGGGAACAATAAGGTATGCAAGTGTACATGCACATTTAGGTCGGACAGGAAGTCGAAGGGATGATCTCGAATCATTAGCTTACACGTTGATATTTCTCATTAGAGGAAGGTTACCTTGGCAGGGATATCAGGTAAATTTGGTGGTGTTGGTTGGACAAGTTCATCTTTAGGTTTTGCTTAATCTGATATCCTTTTTACCCCTTTTTGTTTGTTTTGAAATTTACAGGGAGATAACAAGAGTTTTCTTGTTTGTAAGAAAAAAATGGCTACTTCTCCAGAGCTGATGTGCTGCTTTTGTCCACCCCCTTTCAAGCAGTTCCTTGAAGCTGTTACGAATATGAAATTCGATGAGGAGCCAAATTATTCCAAGCTGATATCTTTTTTTGAAAGCCTGATTGAGCCATGCACGCCGTTAAGACCAATTAGAATTGATGGAGCTCTTAAGGTTATTGCCATCCTTACAGCACACACACACACGCATGCACCCATAAATTCATACGTATATTATTGAGTTGGATTCCACATTTTGTTTCTTACCTATTTCCTAATGTCTTTTATATAAATAGGTTGGGCAAAAGCGGGCTAGATTGCTTATAAATTTGGAAGAAGATGAGCAACCAAAGAAGAAAGTAAGATTAGGTAGTCCTGCTACCCAGTGGATTTCAGTGTATAATGCACGTCGTCCCATGAAGCAAAGGTAAATTTTACATGCCTATTATCCTTATCCCTTTTCTGTTTTTGATAAGTCAATTTTTTTTTTTTTTTTTTTTCTGTTTTCTGTTTTCTTTACTTTCAACATGTGTTAAAGTTCTGGACTGAAATTCCTGCATTGTGTTAATATCTGTTATTACTTTGATATTTTAATTACCTCTTTGTCCTTCCACTTTCCACTATATTTCATTAGTATTGTACCTTTTTCTGTCACTATATTTTCTTTTCAAGTTGGTTTTTCTTGTTTGAACTTTCCCGAATTTTACTTCATTTAATGCACCTAATTAATAGACTGTTGTATAATACCTGTATAAGCTCTTGTTTCCAGTGTTTGTTGCTTGCAATTTGAAGGGTTTTGATACTCCATGACATGTAATGGCAAAATGTTCTAGAACAATTATATGATGTCAAACCATCTGAATTTGTTCTCGGTAATGGTGGACATTTTTTGCAATAGAGAGGGGTAAAGTAACTCATCTTATTTAATATATTAAAGCTGAATCTTAGAGAAATTTCAACTCTAGAAACCCTAGCATTGTCAAAATTATGCCATTTGGTTGTGTTAGGCTTGGACTTCCGCCATGTCTTTTTTCCTTTATATATATATATATATATATTAATTTATTATAGAAAAACTCAATTAATATTATAATTATATGCATNTGCTTATAAATTTGGAAGAAGATGAGCAACCAAAGAAGAAAGTAAGATTAGGTAGTCCTGCTACCCAGTGGATTTCAGTGTATAATGCACGTCGTCCCATGAAGCAAAGGTAAATTTTACATGCCTATTATCCTTATCCCTTTTCTGTTTTTGATAAGTCAATTTTTTTTTTTTTTTTTTTTCTGTTTTCTGTTTTCTTTACTTTCAACATGTGTTAAAGTTCTGGACTGAAATTCCTGCATTGTGTTAATATCTGTTATTACTTTGATATTTTAATTACCTCTTTGTCCTTCCACTTTCCACTATATTTCATTAGTATTGTACCTTTTTCTGTCACTATATTTTCTTTTCAAGTTGGTTTTTCTTGTTTGAACTTTCCCGAATTTTACTTCATTTAATGCACCTAATTAATAGACTGTTGTATAATACCTGTATAAGCTCTTGTTTCCAGTGTTTGTTGCTTGCAATTTGAAGGGTTTTGATACTCCATGACATGTAATGGCAAAATGTTCTAGAACAATTATATGATGTCAAACCATCTGAATTTGTTCTCGGTAATGGTGGACATTTTTTGCAATAGAGAGGGGTAAAGTAACTCATCTTATTTAATATATTAAAGCTGAATCTTAGAGAAATTTCAACTCTAGAAACCCTAGCATTGTCAAAATTATGCCATTTGGTTGTGTTAGGCTTGGACTTCCGCCATGTCTTTTTTCCTTTATATATATATATATATATATTAATTTATTATAGAAAAACTCAATTAATATTATAATTATATGCATTAAAAATTATTGTTATTAACTTTTCGTTAGATATCTCATTAAAGTTTATCTCCTCATTATCAATGATTCCACTTGGTTCTTTCAATGAAAAAATGATCTTTTGATCATTATTAGATATAATAGTCAAAGCTTAAAATAAGTTCAATCCTGAGCCTAGAGTAGCATAATATTATGCCAAGTGGCTAAGTCAACATTGCACAAATGTCTTGTCTTTAAAGCCCTCATGTTGTCCCACATACAAATTAATACTTAACACTAAATATTCTATTCAATGTAAATTAATATTGAATAGTTTTGCTTAGGAGAATACTGTAACTGGTTGTTGGATGATTGAGTTGTAATACTATGCTTATTATGCCCTCTAATATCTATTTCTTACTTTCTGGGTGTACCTTGCATATGATATATCTTACAAGACTTCATAGGTTGTGCCTTTTGAATTAATTTTTAGACCTACTAACTTTAAACAGGTAAGAATGTCTACAAACAGGATATGCCATCATTAAATACTGATCAATGCTTCCCATCCCCATGCAAGTTCCTAATGTTTGAAGTAAGCAATTAAGTTTATATACTAATTTGCAAAAAAAAAAAAAAAAAAAAAAAAAAAAAAAAAAGGAGTTTGAAAAGTGCTGTAAGGTTCTGGATAGCAAAGAAAATGACAAAAAAGGGTCACCTCCTATCTTGCAGGAGGTTTTACACAAGCTTTCTTACAAGCTTACATTTAAAAGGAAAAGCAAAAATCACAAGTAACTTAACCAAGATTTGTATATTACACTATTTACACTTTAGAGGTAATGCGTTAATTTCTGTATTCATAATATGACCATGTGATCTTTTTAACTCACAATCCAAACCTATACACTTAATCAAGTAGTCATAAGTATTGAAACTAATATATATATATATATATAGTTAGAACGAAGGTTAAATGATTCAATTCACCCTCTACTAAAAGCCTAAGCTTTTGGGAGAAGTGGTAGTTTATCATGGTAATAGACTAGGTGGTTCTACATTTGAATCTTGTTTTTGCTCTACCTCCCATTTAAAAAGTTAAAATTTTCATGTGTTAGAATAATGGTTAAATGATTAAATTCACCCTCTAATAACATCTAAAGCTTTTGGGAAAAGTGCTACTTTGTCATGTTTATAAAAACGAGGTCAACAATGTAAAAATTATAAATTCAAAATATTAGTGAAAAAATTCAAATCATGCGCGCGCATGGTGCAGGTTTTGGGTAGTGATAATGATTATAGAGAATATTAGTAGTTCTCTTGCCTTTTGCTTAGGAGTTACTTTTCGTAACTAAAGATTTCTTATGAAAGATTGTTGGTTATCTAGTTATTCAACTTTTAAGCAAATTATGTGATGAATTTAATGCATATTGTATTTTTAGGAAGACCTCTGTGTTGTTTCTCTTTTTCCCTTGCATTTGTTTATTGTCAAATATGTTTGTTCATGCATGCATGTAGTAGATCCATGTGATCTGATATGTGCATAGAAATATGCTTGTTTAGGCATGAGCAATTTTGTCTTGGAAAACGGTGTACTTTGTATATGTGAATGCTTGTTGGGGTTTGAATGCATTAGCTGGTTCAGTGATTCTTTTACATGGCATTAAATAAAAAAATTTCTTCAATTGCAGATATCATTACAATGTAGCAGATACAAGGTTGCATCAGCATGTAGACAAGGGGAATGAAGATGGATTATATATCAGCTGTGTGGCCTCAGCAACAAATCTCTGGGCCCTAATAATGGATGCTGGAACGGGTTTCTCTTCCCAGGTTTATGAACTGTCAGCAGTCTTCCTGCATAAGGTTGTTATTTTAAAAGCATTGATCTATCATCTTTTCTGAGTGCTTCTACAATAATAGATTTATGGATCTTTATTATTCCGTTTGGATTCTCATCAGGACTGGATTATGGAACAATGGGAAAAGAATTTCTATATCAGTTCAATCGCTGGTGCAGCTAATGGGAGTTCCTTGGTTGTTATGTCCAAAGGTTAGTAACTATCTATGCTGTCATAGAACTGTATATTATTTGTATGTATGGAACTATGGGTATAGCTGAATTTAAAGATTGTGTGTGCGCTCCTGTGCTCGCAGCCTTCCTTCTTAATTTCCATTTATTGTGTGTCAATTATTGTCTATGTGAGTTTTATGCTACTGATTTATTTAGCCGTCAACCTAAACTGTATCACTAGTGAATGGTGTAATCACCGTCTTTGTTGCACATGGCCAAGCCATATCAAGTGGTTTCTTTTGTGTGTGCGCGCGTGACGCACACGCATGCTCTTCCTCAATTTTCATTTGTTATCAATGTCAGTTTTATGCTACTTATTAACTTATCAGTAGTCAGTGGAGCAATTACTGTCTTTGTTTCACATGCCCAAGGTGTATCAAGTGGTTTCTCGTTTATTGTCTTCAGTTTCATGTCTTGTCTTGTTTGGTGTATCTTTAAGCATCATTCTCATTTTATTACGCTTATTTTATCTTGTTTCATGATAGCCTAAAACGTTATACCTTTAGGTGTGCTTAGTCTTATCATCTTATAGAATGTCACCTTGTCTAAATTCATGTTTTGATGGGTGTATGTTAGACATACAGCACCCAAAAAGATTCTTCAGTCATTTTATGCAAATTCTATGTCAGCAAATATTTAATTTATACTTCTTTGCAGAAATTTTGAATTGGTGCTTGTGCTAGGGTTTTTGCCACCGAGTAGCTAGCAATATAAATTCTGCAAGTCTTGCTTCTCAGCTTGTTTTGGGGCTTATGATTTGTCTGAGGCATGGCCCTTTGTGGTTTCACAGAATTTGTAACTTTTTATTCTCTCTCTTCTGATTCAGAATCGTGGTGTAACATGTATCCCCCTGTCTGGTCGCATCATACATCCTCTTAAGGAGAAGTTTGAAATTATCTATTACTTCCAGGGCTTGAATCTCAAGAATTTTTTGATTGCCAATTTCCATCCCATGTTTCCACTTAAAGGACTGCACTACAACACTTTATTTCTTAACTTTGTTGTCACTGAAATTGATGCAGCAACTTGATATTGTGAATTAGTTTTTATGATGACTACTGTATAACAAACTTCTAAATATCTATTATGATGTTTGTTTATGCTTCTAGAAGATGTTAGTTTGGATGCAAGGCATGCTGGGTCCTGTCAGTTGCCAAACCCAAAGTTGATCATGGAAACTCATTTCTTGTTTGCAGTGTTATTCTTTTCCTTAAATGACTGATTTAGTAGGCATACCTTTCGTTATCTCATGGGTTTCCTATATTTTGCAGGAACTCCTTACACTCAGCAATCTTACAAAGTGAGTGAATCTTTTCCTTTCAAGTGGATAAATAAGAAGTGGAAAGAAGGTTTCCATGTCACATCCATGACAACCGCTGGCAGTCGCTGGGGTGTTGTAATGTCCAGGAATGCGGGATATTCTGATCAGGTATGACTGAGTTACTATCATCGAAGTTTTAAATTTTGATCTGGTGACCATTTAGAGCCTTCCATATCATATCTTATGATTCTAAAAGTCCACAAAACTTGTTATTTTAAACAAGGCCCCTAAAACTTATTTAGGCTCACAAATTCAAAATAAAAACAAAATCTAAAGAGACCTCAACTCTTTTTCCCCACTTTTACTTAAAAAAAAAAAAAAATTCTTGGTTCTCTCCCTTGTCTCCCCTCGTCCTCTCTCTAATATAGTGATCCTATTTTTTTTCCCTCTTTTTCTCTAACCATAACATCTTTTCTCTCCAACTGATCGTTTTCTTTTAAATTCTTTTTCACTATTTTCCTTATTTTCTCTCTACTAAAATCTCCTTTTCTTATCTCTTCCACTCTTTTTTTTTTTGACCAGTCTATCCTCTTCCTTATTTCCATTCTTTTATCACTATGCACTGCTCTCTCTCTCTCTCCTATTAGCATCCTCCCCATGGATGGGTTTGTGTGCGCAATGGCATCACATCCCGGTGCCCATCCTACTTCACCTTCCAATCATATCTTCCTTACAATTCTGTGGTGTCCATCAGCTCTTGGACTCCCAGCCTCCCTCATCTCTGATGCCAAAATCTCCAACAAAATCGGAAACTAAAGTTTCAAAAAAAGAAAAAGAAAAAAGAAGAAAGTTTTATTAAAATAAAAAAATGGCCTGAACTACACAAACTGGCCAGTATTTTCAGGTACTGAGTGGGATTTGAACTGATATGAAACTAAGGGGTTTCCTGTACTGGTTTTGGTATCGCTATATTAAATACTGTGTCAACTGGAATGATATGGAATTTGAAATTTTGCTGTCAATTCAAATCAATATTACCCGTATGTCTTTTCAAGCCTCGATGAATGTATGAACACCAAGCTTTTATGTTTCTTTTGAACATAGCTGATCCATCTCTTCCCCTGTCTGTTGATTTATTGGTGCAAGGTTGTGGAGCTTGATTTTTTGTATCCAAGTGAAGGAATTCATCGGCGATGGGAAAGTGGTTACAGGATAACATCCATGGCTGCCACTGCTGATCAAGGTGCTTTTATACTAAGCATACCAAAACGTAAAACGATGGATGAAACTCAAGAAACTCTGCGTACCTCTGCCTTCCCAAGCACCCATGTAAAGGTAGGTGCATGCCCTTATTGTCCCCACATAAAAGTAGTTCAATGGGTTGGGTGATTGAGCATGCTCCCTTGTCAGGGGAGGTTTGTGTGCTTTAATTAGACTCCAACATGATTGTTGCTCATTCATTTAATGACTCTGCTTGTTAAAACTGATGGTTTAGATGATTTGCTCAGCAGTCTCTGCAATATTGAGTAGCTTCCATGTCGTAGCTTCTGCTTAAGGGAAAAGGAAAATGGAAATTAGAAAATTAAAACGGAAATAGAAACAAACAAGGGTGCTTCAATGCCTACGATATTTCATAAATGAGTAATTGATTTAATGTGGTTTTATTGTATATTTTCTCATATTTTTCTGCTTTATTTATCTGTTTGTTTTTCTCCTGTTGTGCAATAATGACTGCTCACTTACATATATATATATATATATTATATCCTTTTTGCAGGAGAAATGGTCCAAAAATCTGTACATCGCTTCAATATGTTATGGAAGGACTGTGTGTTAAGTTGTGGAGGTGTATAATTGGTGTCACCCCAAAGAAGAATTTTGAAGGCTGAGAGGGTTTTTGCAAGGTTTGATATGGAAATGGGCGGGTTAGATTTCTCATACAGGTTAAAGAAAATCGAGGCTCCTTATATAAAATCTTCTTCATAGATGAATGTAAAAATGAAAGGAAAAAGAAAATAGAATTGAGAGTTGGAAAGCAAAGTACCCTTAACCAATCTGGTCTACTGGGGTAACAACGGTTTGCCAAAAACATATATATGGCAATTGCTGCCAAAGTTGTGTTTCATAACGGCCAATGTGCTTTTAATTATTTTAAAATGGGAAACAAATCCCATTTGCATCACTACATTTTCTTATTGAGAGAAAGATCAACCGATATTATTAAGGCTTTGGTAAATCAGCTACAACAACATTATTTATATTTATGTCTGGAGGACAGATTCCATTTAAACTGATAGCACTAAAACTTGCTCTCTTAATTAAGGCATGAGCAACAACAACATCACAGAAGCAAAAACTCAAGAGAGCTAGAAAAAGACGAAGTGTCCTGAATTAAATTATCATAAAAAAGAAGAGAATATGTCAGAGAGTTTAATAAATCTCAGAGTCCCCTTCAAAAGAGAATGATTGAAATCCAACTCAGGAACAAACTGAACTGCTCTTCTAGTTGCTAAGGTCTCCAAAAAACACTTTTCTTTTTGGGGGGGGCGGGGTTGGTGTTTGGTTGGATTTTTTCAATTAGGGCTGCCCTGAAAAGTTTGGGTGTGGTTTAAAGTTTGGCTGCCCTTGTGTCTCTCAAGCAGCCAAAAAAAACAGGAAAGTTCAGAAATCCCACATATTGACATATAGGCACGCGAAATTAATGTGATTTTTTTCTTCTTCTGGGTAAGTGTATAAGAAAAAAAAAGGTAGATACAATAGCGCATGATATAGACCAAAAATACAAACAAAGAAGCCAATAAAAATCCAATCCAATTGAAACCAAGGCATCTATTGAGAAAGCACCCAGTGTCCAAAGATAGCCTGAGGAATGCGCTAGGAACATTGTTGAGTCATCTTTAGCCCGCTTCTCATAGTCTGGTCCTTTCTTCTTTTTTTGAGAAATCATAGTCTGTTCTTGATTCCGAGGAATTTGACTATAGTGTGCTCAATTTGTGTCTGTAACATATGCTAATTTCATTCAGCACAAATTTTAACCTGCCAGGGACTTATTTCCGGAGTCTTAGATATTTGGGAGAAACTTGACTCTTGACTTTGTTTTTTTAATTGGTTAGAAATTGGTTGACATGCATGCATAGGATTAACCTTATAGAATAATTAGCAATTTGTAATTATTAAAACTAATTAATTATTCTCACAAAACAATAATTAATCTCGATAATTAAAAAGCCAAATTTCTTTTGAGGTCACCTAAATTAGGGCTTTAATTGGGCTGAGTTGAGCCAAATAGTGAATGACCAAGCACGACCTAACAATAAAAAATAAAAGGTTCAAGTTTTAACTCAAGCTAAGCCTAAAAACATTGTTTGAACCCAAACTTGTCGATTGAGCTCTATTGGGCTCTTCTTGATTTTTTAGCAAAATTGAGTCCAAACTTAAAGTTAAAACCAACATAAGCCTTTGAGGTTGCCCTTAAAACACATGCTTAGTATCAAGCTAAAATTTAAGCCTTACGTTAAGCTCTTGAAACGAGGTGGGAAACGAGCAGCATAAATCATGGTACATCGAAAGCAAGCAAAGCCCCAATACAATAAGAAAAGGAACATAATTACCACTTTTACAGAGTCCAGCAACAAAACAAAACAACTATAGCACAAATATATTAGATTACATCAATGAGACACCCCACTTACTACACATTGCTCTATTAACATCAATGTTTGGGAAACCAATCAAGATTATTATTATTATTATTATTATTATTATTATTATTGATGATGCTGAAAATATCAACAGTGAGTTGCACAAGGCTCGTACCCTCGAAACGACACCTGCACAGAGAAAAGAGGACCTAACAGAGAGCACCGGTGTGGTGCCGGTCAAATACCCTCCGAAGGTCAAGTTAGAAAGTATGCTCACAGCTCTAGAGTGCTAGAGAGGGTTAATTATGCGTACCTTGGCTTGTGAGGGTATTGGGGCTTTTATAGTGGCTTGAGGTTGACATCCCTTCCTTGGCGCGGAAGTCTTTTCCTTATAGGACTCTTCTTGTAGAATCCAAAACGTGATGAATAAGTCTCCTTCTTATGCGGAAGATTTTTACCAAGTATACAAGATTTCCAGAGTCCTACTAGCGCAAGGACTCTATTTGGGCTCTTATAAGAATGGGTCAAAATATCCCTCATTAGGGGCTCAGCAGGCCCATGGATAACTAGCCCACCATTCTTCACCCCGTCCATATCCGGCCCGTTAACATCAGGTCCGTCCACAGGGGGCC